>NW_027338904.1:0-1246 GCF_000331145.2 Cicer arietinum | reverse complement strand
ATCTCATACATCATTTATCTTGAATTGGTTTAGTTCTTCTTGCATGGTCACGATCCATCCATCATCTAATAGAGTTTCTTCTAAGGTTGCAAGTTTAATTTCAAACGAAAATCTAAATTGATATTATACTTTTCTTATGTTCAAATTTCACTTTTTTTAGTTATATGTTTTAAATTGAATGGCTGAAAATGATATGGAGAAATATGATTTTATTTTATTAACAAAGCATTTGTAAGGGAAGAGCAGTCGGGGCGCCTGTTTAATCATAGCCAAGACACACCTTATAAAATGATCACAGTTATCTTGGTGGCTGACGCTAAGATAATTGAAATAGATTGCCATATTATATGGAAAAAGTTAATTGAATTGAAAGGTTTTCAAACATTAATTTATATCGAAGGTTTTATGGACAACGGAACTTTGCATTCTTTCTATTGTTGATGTTTTAAAAATATATTTTATAACTTCTCCTCTTCTTTTTATGGAACTCGCGGAGATTATTATTCCACCTCCTACTTTTATGTATTATAGCAAATAAGAAGATTTGAGCTATGGACTCAAAGCAAATTATTTGATGTTGATGTTTAATAGTTATAGTGTTTGAAATTTTGGAATTTAGTTATATTGTCTAAGTGTGAAACTTGACTTATAACATTGTATTTATATACAATGATATATATAAAAATCTTCATTTATTTTTAATCCATCAAAGATAGTTTTTTAACTAATTAACTCGAAACAAATATTTATCTAGAATATATTTTTCTCTTAATTAATTTATTCTTGAATAAAATCATTTAATTAATTGATTAGGGGGTAAAATTTGTAAAAGAGAGTCTCGAAAAGTCAAATACTTCATTTAGAGGAGCATTTGGTGTTCTCCAACATCATTATCTCTTCGAAATAGATGGAAAATTAGTGGTGGTTCTAAAATAAAATGCCTAATAGTTGAAAAGTCCAATTAAACAACAATTAAAATAAAAGTCAAAATAATATAAACTCTATATCTAACTTAAATATCTAAATTATCTTGAATTTAATTTTATTAAATTTATACAAAAATAAACCTTCGTCTAGACATAACTAAAAAGTAAGAACACACTAAAGACATTTGTATTGCTCAACACCTAAGGTTTATGTTTTCAAACATGGTTTTTTGTCTACATGTGTATTGAACATGTATATATTGTATATCAAACTAGTGTCTATTGTATCCTCTATGGTAATAAATTATTTAGTGTTTTTT
>NW_027338903.1:0-1246 GCF_000331145.2 Cicer arietinum | reverse complement strand
TGTCTTTTTTTGGATTACATTATTTTGAACTGGAAAACTGTACATTTACTAATATTGTCAGCTGGACATGTTATTTTAGGTGGGTTACATGTACCACTTTTTGATGTGTAAATATTTTGGATTCATAATTTGAGAAATTTTTCCGCTGCTTATAAATTATAATGACTCGATTATTTATCCAAAGTTATTATCTTATTTATTTCTCTGTTTTATTTTAATTTCTTTTAAAAAAAAAAATACACCCTCGCTTTGAAATTCGGGGTGTTACAGTTGTAATAGAACAATAAATTTTATAATTTCTACCGCAACAGTTCAATATTGTTCTAGTAGTTTAGTTTTTAATAAAACCGTTCTCTTATGCAAAGTAAAAATTTTCACCAAATATTTCATTTTGCCTCGCGCTAGCGTTTCTTCTCGGCAAAATCCTTTCTTCTCTTTCTCTCTCACACTTTATTCCTTTCTAGTCTCTCTTCTCAGCAAACAATATTATTCCTCTTTACTCTCTCACAAACTTTGTTCCTCTTCTCTCTCTCGCATGCGCAAAACAATAACGCTCTCTTCTCTCTCTCGCTTGATTATTCTGGTTTCTGAATGAAAAATGGGGGAAACAAGAGTTGGTGAGGGAAGCTTGTGAATGAACATCGATTAAGGTTTTCTTGTGACTTGTGAGACTTCTTCCTTTTTCTCGCAACTCTACAACATCGATTACGGTTCACTAATCCTTTGTATCTATTAGGGTTTTCTCACAACTCTACAACAGCGATTACACTCAACCTTTTCGAAACTTGCAAACTTCTACCTCTTCGTTACTTGGTGATTTTTGGTATGTATTTTCGTCCTTTCTCTGTTATCGCTCAACCTCTGCATTAATTTCTGGTTACGATTTCTTATTTCTAAAATGGTTGAATTGATTCTGTTTGGTTTACCCTAAAATTTCAATTTGATTCTAGGTGACACAAAATTATGACTGGTTTAGGAAGTAGTATGATTGACTAAAATTATAAAATTTGGTTGCAATCTTGTGCATATTATTTTCTTAATTGGGTTTTCTTAATCTTGTTGATGCACTTTTAATTGAATTTCTGATTCTAGATTCCAAAATTATGTTCGTTGAGCTGGTAGTATATTTATATTATACTTGTGTTCAATTTGTTTAGGGATATTATGCTTTGTGATAGTTGTGTGATAGTTGTGTGATTGATGGCAGGTTTGGACTGTATATTCGACTAGTTGCTCTAATGGATTT
>NW_027338902.1:0-1244 GCF_000331145.2 Cicer arietinum | reverse complement strand
AATAATAAACAACAGAAGACACAATTAGACAATAAGCCCTAATTCTTGCTATAAATAAGTTACGGGTCTTACATGTGGCATCAAAGGTTTGGACATTTGAATTTCAGAAACCTTCAAATGTTGCAGAACAAGGAAATGGTGCTAGGAATTCTAGAAATTCAAATACCAAAGGAGTTGTGCGAAGAATGTTGTCAGGCCAAACAACACAGAAACTCATTCACGGCTGAAGTGACTCCACCATATACACCACAACATAATGGAGCTGTAGAAAGGAGAAATAGAACCATTTTTAATATGGAAAGAAAGACGATGAATGAGAGAAAAATGCCTTACAAATTATGGAGGGAAGCAATTTCAACAACAGTATACATTTTGAATAGGTGTCCAACCAAGAGACTGAGCACTATGACACCTGAAGAAGCTTGGACTGGAAGAAAGCCTACTGTGAATCATCTGAGAGTATTTGGTTCATTGTGCTTCAGGCATGTGCTAGCTCAAAATAGGAGGAAGCTTGATTACAAGGCTAAACAAATGGTGTTGCTCGGTTATGATGCAACTGCAGCTTACAAGTTGTATGATCCAACAAAGAAAAGGTGGTGATAAGCAGGGACATACTGGTGGATGAATCAAGAGGGTGGTACTAGAAAACAAGTGAAGGCAGCTTGAGTAATGCAACCATCCCAAACAGACCAACCAACTCCACCAGTTCAGCTAGCAGGGCAGTAATAGTGTAACTGGGTGAAGGCCAACCAACAAGGACACCAAATAACCCAACTTCTGAACCTGTGAGAATATCAGAAAGATCTAGGCAACCTTCAGTCAGATTGTAACCATATGAAGTGACATCTGACTTAGCCATCAATGCTGATGGAGAATTAACACATTTTGCTTTGCTAGCTGAATCAGAACCAATAAGTGACCCTAAATGGAAATTAGCAATGAAGGAGGAACTCAAAGCAATAGAGAAGAACCAGACCTGAAAGTTGATGACCCTGCCAATCAATAAGAGATCAATTGATGTAAAATAGGTATATAAACTAAAATTGAAGCCTGATGGATTGATTTCCATGTACAAGGTCAGATTTGTAGCAAAGGGATTCTTGTAGAAACATGGATTGGACTAAGATGAGGTGTTTACCCCAGTAACTAGAATTGAAACAACAAGGATGGTAGTCTCAATAGCCAGCTAAAAAGGCTGGTCTATGCATCAGCTGAATGTCAAATCAACATTCCTCAAAGGATCA
>NW_027338901.1:0-1242 GCF_000331145.2 Cicer arietinum | reverse complement strand
ACACAGACACACCTAAAGAAATTAGAACACATATTAACACTCATAAAAAAAAATAGTATTGTAAAGCGTGGATTTTAATTTTAAATCATTTGAAAGTGTTGATGGTTGTATCTATATAATTAATGTTTATATATTGCTTTTGAAATTAATTTAGGACAATCTTCATGGTTTTGAAATAATATAAAATTCATATTATTAGCAATAGTAATTCTTGAATATTCAATATTGGTTGAAATTTTATAGTTAGACTTTTAGAAACAAAGAATTGTGAAGAGATTAAATTTGATTTATTTATAAAAGGAAATATTTTATGTGTAAATTATTGTTGACTTATTTCAGAGAATTAGATTGTGTTGGAGTTGTGTTGATTGTTAAAATAATAATAAAAATATATAGTTGTGACGATTTTATTTAAAATTTAGATTAGTCACACAAGAGAAAAATAATTTATGCCAACTTTTACTATGTTTTTTTTATTTTAAAAAAAGTAATAATAATAATCTAGAACATTTGTTGTAAAAATAGATTTTAGAAATCAGGAAAAAAAATATAATTATTTTAGAAGCCTTGGTGAATTAGAAAATTTGTATCTAATTTTATATACATGATTTGATTTGATTTCTAAATATAGGTTGGAAAGAAAAATGATTTTAAGAGTGCTTAAATATCTTGAGTGGTATTTTGGTGGTTAAAATATTGGTGAAATTTTAGTAATCTTATTGATTTTAAAAGTAGTTAAAAATAAATCGTATGATTTATTAAGAAGTAATCCAAGGATAAGTTTTGAATTCTAAAGAAAATTATTTTATGGTATTAAAAGATTAGTGATTCTTTTAAAATAATTTAAGTATTTGAAATCAAATTTTAGAGTATTGATTAACTACTAAAATGATTTATGTACTATGAGATTTAGTTTTGTTCTATGATTGTTAAATTAACTTCGAGGAAAACAAAATAGTTGCTTACTTTACCTAGATTTTGTCAATAATAACGTAGTTCATTTAGTTTGGTTAAATGAAAGACATTCCAAGTACGTTGTCAATTTCAACTATTTCTTTCAAACCAAATATTACTAGTTTTACTCTTTCAAATAAAGTCTAAATCATATCGCCAAACATTCAATAAATTTAACTTAGGTCTGACAAAGAGAGTAATTTTTAAAATATTATAATAGATTTGATAATATTATAATAGATTTACAATCAATTACTCTATAAAAACATAATTTGTATATAATCAAGG
>NW_027338900.1:1003-1241 GCF_000331145.2 Cicer arietinum | reverse complement strand
GAGAGTTGAAGTAATTCCCCCAGCCCCATTTTATCTTTTTAGTACCGATGGTCTTGTAGTGCACCCTTCATCGAAAGAGTAGGCGGTTGAAAGACCCACCTCTGAATAAACCTTTAGGTTGGGAGATATCAAAGGGGAACCTCGCCTAGCTTATCTGTCCTTGTATTATTCAACTCATCTGTCCACTTATCTTGTCCAAAGCAGAAGGAATATAAAAATCCTTTGTTTCGAGGGTAAT
>NW_027338900.1:0-754 GCF_000331145.2 Cicer arietinum | reverse complement strand
CCCGGATAGGTGCTTTTCCTTTGTCTTTTGACGAAACCGGTTGAGGTTCTGAGGGCTCCCCGAGTTCAGCTTTTCCGGCTTCTCTCGCTGTTTCGGGGAGCTGTTCCACCGGTTGAGTGAGAGTCGAGGTGGGGAAGATCGGTTATTCCTTCATCCCAGAATGCATTAAGATTGCATCTACAGTTGGTTGAGTTTCTGTGCCTGGATGATCAGTGATATTTCGTCTGGTTGTACCGGAACTCTTCTTTCTTTCCTCGTTTGACCTGCACCCGCTAACCGACAACTGAGTTTAGTCAGCTCAACAGTAATATGAATCCCCTTTCACAGAATCGTTAGGGTGTTAAACACAATCATTCGAAAGTGCCGAAAAGATCGAATTGACTCTGATCCGCTTACCCTTCGAGCAAGAAAAGAAAGAAGAACTCGCTTTCGCTAGGCACCAAGGCTTCTTTGACTTCTAACTTCCCTTGAGCCTGGTTAAGAAAGGAAAGCCGGCCCAATCCCAGCTTCTGAAACAAGAGAAAAGATCACAGCGGCAAGATCTAAGATCCTTGATTTAAGTTAAGGAATAAAACCAACTAGTCCCATCTCTTTCTATTATGGAATTGGATAGTTACTCATATTCAATAGCAGGGGATTCTATAACAGCCGGATATGCCTTTGTATGGTATAGTAAGCTGTTTAGCAACCTGTATCGATTTGCCACAGTGTGGTTAGATACAATGCACTGGCAGCCTCCGCATGTCAGGATGGG
>NW_027338899.1:0-1237 GCF_000331145.2 Cicer arietinum | reverse complement strand
TAAAACTACACGCTTAAATTTAAGATTTAAAAAATAAATAAATGAGATAGAAAATTTGTTTCGTACAACAAAGTGGAGATAGTATGCTTGGTTCAAAAAATAATAAGAGATAGTTTAAGCAAATATCTAGTTATGTTGAGCCTATTTACTCTCCTCCAAATTTCATAAAAGCGAGGGTGATTAAAAAAACTTTCAAAGAGATTTTACTTTCTTTTCTTTTTTTTAAAAAATAACTATTATAATATTTTTTATTTTCCATTTGTCATCAATCAAAACATTCAATCTATTTCCTTTTAACTATTTTTGTTTTTGAATAAATACTTAATTTGAATTCTGACTTTGTTAAGTTATATGAATCTAATTCTTTATTTTGTCAAAATTTTAAAAATAGTTTGTAATTATTTTGTATAGAAAAGTTATGTGAATTTAATTCTTCATTTTGTCAAAATTCTAAAATAGTTTTCAATTTTTTTGTATGGAAGAAAACTGTCTAATTCCTTTTTGTATTATGTGTGAGGAAATATGTGATAATGATTTCAAAGACATATGTAAATCCAATCTTTTTTTGGTTGTTTGATTTAAAAGGTAATGTTCAAATGTAAATTTTTTAATCTCTTTGTTTTGTTTTGTTCGAGGGATTTTACTCAAAAAAAACTTAAATTACTTTGTTTTGATTCTTTCATTGTTATGATTTATATCATCTATTATAGTTTCTTCTTCCATTGATGATTTGAGTTATTATGTTTCAGAAAGAGGTTTGTTGTTCCTAAAGGGGTTGGTGATGTTGAAAATAAAAATGAAGTATTAAAAATTGAAAGTGAACTTATAGTCAAGATTAATCGATTAATAATATCACAAAGACAATCATCAAAGATTATGGAAAGAACACAATTAGCTTATGTTGAAGCTTATGAACAAAGTTGAAGTTGTAATAGAAGAACAAACTCGACTAAAAGAAGTTTTGGTGAACATTATGAACAAATTTGATGCAGCGATGTTAGAATAAAACCAACAAAAATATTATCTTAGTGTCACGTGGTTTTTGATGATGTTGTTATTGTATTATGTATTGATAGGCTAACTGTATAAGTTTTGAATGTAATGATTATTAATGTAGTTATTTAAGTTAGTTGTTGAATATTTTGAATGTAAGTTAATGGATTAATTATATGTTTGTTTGGTAGCATTTATCTGTTAAAAATTTATTTATTTAATTTATTAAATCAATTCTAAAGAC
>NW_027338898.1:0-1232 GCF_000331145.2 Cicer arietinum | reverse complement strand
CAACGGATATATTGACATTTGTGGCGGCCTGGGCGGCCAGAAAAGCCAACGGCTATAATGCCAACGGCTATCGATTATAACTTAAATATGGTATAGCAATAACAGTAACAATTTTTTAGGTCAACAGTAAAACATTAAAAAAATTATACTCGTTAATGATTATAATTGTTTACTATATTTAATACTTCATTTTTTTTCAATATTGATTTTCATTCACATTTCACTCATTTTTTTCTTCTATATATACTAATTCAATTTTTGTTGTTTCTTGTGTTTACTCATTCTAAAAAATATTTTGTATACTTTCTACCTATTTTCTAAAGTTTTTCTGTTTTTCTTTTTTTAATTTACGATGTTTTTTGCTCTCTTATTTTTTTTTTATATGTATAATTTTTCATTTAAAGATATGTGAAGAAATCATAAACGGTTCCACTTCTTTTGTATTTTTTAAGAAATCATTGCTACTTTTTTTTGTTCATATGTGTTTTTTTTCTTTCTTTTGAATTATGTGTGTTTTTATACGGAATAGGAGTAAATTTGTTTCTTAATTAGTTTGTTTGATGTTCCTTTTCTCTCTATAGGTAGCAATCACGTGCAAGAAATGTGAAGTATTAAATCAGCAACCTTGTTTGCAAAAATGTCTGTTCTAAAGCGATGAAGCTGGTTTTTGGACAAGAAAAATATTAATAGTTATTGGTTGTGCTGTGAAAAAATATTACTAGGAGCAAATTATGTTATGCAGCATTAGTTCCACGATTTTTTATTGTCTTTGGTATATGTTTAGTTTTTTCATTGTTTCTTATTATTTTTTTAAGAAGTATATAATTTTCTGATTGTTTGTATGAGACACAAGCTTCAAATATTAATATAAAAAAATTTGGTAGGAGTCTTTTAATAGAGACTAAAACAAAAATTTATAAATTTTATAGAGATTGATAAAAATTTATTAAATCCCATTTTCAGCTATATTTATATATGGCTAAATTACATCATGGTCCATTAACTTAATTTCAGTTAATATTTTAGTCATTTTTATTTTTCAATTTGGTTCTTTATTTTAATTTTAAGTAACAATTTGATATTTTAGGTTTTAAAATATCAACAATGTTATTTTTTTTTTTACAAAAATTCAAAAAAATCATCAAATTTTTCAAACAAAACCCATAAATTTAATAATCATCTTCAATATAATGCAAATTTCATCAAATCCATAACTCAAATATTCAAATAAA
>NW_027338897.1:0-1230 GCF_000331145.2 Cicer arietinum | reverse complement strand
ATATATATATATAAATTAAATGTAAGACCCATAGTTTTAAATTCTAATTTATGTATTTTAGTGTACTTTGGTATTGAATTCTTAGGCTTTTTAGCCAAGTTATTGATATTTTGTGAGTTTAATGTCCAAAAATATCTTTTTGATGCCCCGATTAAAATTATTCGTCGATAAATAAGATTAAGTACGATGAATCTTTTGTCGAAGAATATTTTATTTATGTTACGAAGAGATTAATACCAGATAATTTTATTAAAAATATATTGGGTTGCTGAAAATTTTATCTGTCAATTGAGTTGCGACGAGAGTAGACATTTTTATCAAAACAGTTTGAGATGTGAGTGAAGTGATGTGTGTAAGAGTTGTTAAATAATTGTTTGGGTTTGGTTTTAAGTATTATATATATATAAGTGTGGGAAACCAAATAAGAAAAGGAAAAGAAAGGAAAAACAAAAACAGAGAAGCTTCCCCCCTGCCTCGCGAAACCATCCATCCATTGTTCTCCTTTCTTTTCTTCTTTTGATTTCTTTGTTTTCTTTTACTTCAAGAAAAGAAACCCAATGTTTGGTGATTGTGAAAGAGAAGATTTCCCAGCTTCTTTCTTCCTCCCTGATTCGGAAACGAAGGAAATTGGGTTAGGAGTTTTCAAAACCGTCAAACACAAACCTTCACATTTCTACTAGATCTAAGCTTTATTTCGCGGAGAGATAGAAAAGAAAGTTGTTCATCTTTCTGCTACGGAGCTAGTGAACTAACTTTGGAAGTGACAACGTGAGCAAAGATTTTATCGAAATTGATCGCAGTACCGTAATTGCTCGTTAAAGCTACCGTTAAGATAACGGCTCCTTCCAAACTTTTAGCTTGTATATAGGATGCTAAATGTGCATTTGTGGAGTTGGAATTTTGTGAAATGGATGTGTGATTTTGTAGAAAAGGAATTTATTTTATTTATGTATGTTTTTGAGGAAATTAAATTTGAAGTGTTTGATGTGTGGTTTGTGAAAATTAATTTGACATGATTTATGTTTGAAAGTGAGGAAATATTTGGTTGATTGATGATTGAGATTGGTGTGGTTTTTGTGGAATTTGAATTTATCGAATTTAATGTGAATTGTGGATTAAATTTGATGTGTGGTGGTGAAAAATATATGTTCGAGTATGCTCTGTGTTGAATTTGAAAATCATTAGTGTTAAATGAGTATTAAAAATAGGGAATCTTTTAATATCTGCATT
>NW_027338896.1:0-1225 GCF_000331145.2 Cicer arietinum | reverse complement strand
AGGTAATTTGTAGTTTTGGTTTTTCAAACCCTTGGATCACAAATAATAAAAAAAGCCCATGGGAAATACACCTCTCTCGCGTGAATCCATTTCAACGGTAATAACATCTTTATTTTTAGACTAAATCTTTTGCATTTATAATTTAGATTTTTATATTTCATGCTGTGTATTTATAATTTAAATTTTTATATTTCATGCTGTGTATTTATAATATAGATTTTTATGTTTCTGTGTATTTATAATTTAGATTTTGGGTAAGATTGATGGCCCAGATCTGCGACTTGTGAGCATTCCCTTGATCAACAGTTCTGCCCCAACTTTGGCAAATTCAGCTTCTTTTGGGTTCGACAGTTCCCAATTCATTCCCTTAATCAATTTCAACAGTTCCTGTCACATGGTTTCGAATTGTATTATGCACAATAAATATTCTAGAATTAAACGGGGAAGGAATATTGTCGTAACCATTTATGAAAACAGAAACAGAAATACTGTTATGAAACTAGAAAGATGATTTTGGAATAAGCAATAATTACAAGTAGTTGGGTTGTTGCTTTGTGGTATATTATTATCTAATTGAACCAATTATATCTAAATACTATTATGCTTTGTGATTTGCTGCATAATGGTTCAGCCTTCTTATGTGGTCTGAAAACAAGCATTGTAGTCAAGGCCACCTGTGAATCCTGATTTATCAAATTTAGAAGCATAGTAAGACAGATCTTCTTTGAGAGCCATGATGGGAGTGGATGCTCACAAGTCGTAGATCTGTCTAGCTTAGCAGTTATTTTATTGCTTCAGTAGCTTAGCTTATGCATGCGCAGCATCTTTGGTTGGTTTATAAGTATTCTTATGTGGTCTGAAAACAAGCATTGTAATGTACCCACAAGAGATGTTTAACCAATCAAAATCAGTAAGGTATAAAATGTTGCACAAAAACAGTGGAGATCCTTCACAATCTCTGTGGTAAGATCATGGCAGCAGGTATGGTTTTCAGAGCTTTTTCTCTTTTGCACTCTGATACAAATATTCAGATATCAATTCTTCATTGCAGGTCTTCTCTTTCTTCATCTTGCTTCTTGAACCTCACAGTTTTCATTGGTTGCGTGTGAGGATTTATATCTTATCCTTTGCGATCAAGCAATTGATTGGAAGATTCATGCAGAAAGTCACTGCTGTGAGTTTTTCTTTTTAATAAAAAATTGAATATTATTTGGGTCATGCTTCA
>NW_027338895.1:0-1224 GCF_000331145.2 Cicer arietinum | reverse complement strand
CAATGCATATATTGAATGCACATTTTACAGCGCTTATTTGAAAAAGCGCTGTAAAATGTGCATGATAATGCATATATTGAGTGCACATTTTACAGCGTTTTTTCAAATAAGCGCTGTAAAAGGGGCATAATAATGCATATACTTAGTGCACATTTTACAGCGCTTAAAAAGTGCTGTAAAATGTGCATAACAAGCGCGCAATATATCTACATTTTTTATAGCACTTTTTTATTTTAAAAAACGTTGTTATATCTTTTTACAGCGCTCGATTCTACAACATTTTTTTTTTTGAAAAAGATCTGTAAATGGCTTAAAAAAAGCGCTCTAAAATCTTATTTTTCGCGTAGTGTTGGTAGGCTTTTTATTGGTAGACTAGTTAAGATTTTTGTAAAGATTTTGCAAAAATAAAACATATACTCTATTATTTTCATACATTGTAATTTTTCAAAGAAAAAAAATCATCTTAATTTAACTTTTGATCCAAGCTAGATCGAGGAGGATGAATAAGATAAAACCTTGGAACTCATTGAGGGAGTTTTGCACACGTTAACGCTCAAGTAAGTATTAATTTAATGAGAGTGGGAGGTACTGGGTTGAAAAGTGTGTACCATTACTGGTGTTGGAGGCATTGTATATATAGGTAATGTCTCAATACATAGGGGGACAAAGATATTGAATGACCATTATTGCAGGCAGATTCGACGAGATGTCGTCTAGAAATTGTAATAGTTAGGTCTAGCTGATGGGGTAGAATACCCTAGTTGTCTGATATGGATTAGTTTATTGGATCAGGTCGACGTGAGAAGTTAGATTGGCCTTGGGTAAATCTAGAATAGATGTCCCCCAAGTTGTTGTCGAGGAGGTTTGATAATGACTTGAGAAGTCGCATAGATATTCAGCTGGTTTTTGTAGTTGACAAGTTAAAGTCATTTAGATTGTTTAAGTCATACTCGATATTTATTGTTGTTATGGTAGTGTGTCATCTGCAAGAAGATCGATCATTTGTTGTTGACTCACAACAAGAAATCTCATCATTTTTCGCGGCTAAAAGCCCCCACAAAAGGAAGAACAAAAAACACAATTAACACATTTATGGCGGCCTAAGGCAACCACTAATAACTCAGTCACAAAATTTTGTGGGAGTCAAAACGGCCACAAAGGTCTAATTGAATTAAAGGAAGACTGGTGTCAGTATGTGCTTGAAATGAAAATTATTTGATTTTC
>NW_027338894.1:0-1220 GCF_000331145.2 Cicer arietinum | reverse complement strand
AAAAAAGGATAACATTGTTGATATTTTAAAACATAAAAGATCAAATTGTCACTTAAAATTAAATTAAAAGACCAAATTGAAAAAAATAAAAATAAAAATAAAGAACTAAAATGTTAACTGAAATTAAGTTAAAGGATTGTGCTATTTAACCTATTTATATTAACTATTATTATTATTATTATTATTATTAATATTATTATTATTATTATTCTTATTATTATTATTATTATATTACAGATTATATAAAGAAAAATTAATTCCATATATAGATTCATCCTACATGTTAAGACAAAAGTCATTCTATTTTCTCTCTAATAATCTTTTTTATTTTTTTTATGATAGTTATGATTTAACTTTGGAATACATTTTCATATTTTACATTTCTTCTTTTAACTATTAAATGTCATTTATAGTTAATTAATATTGAAATTTAAAATCTTGAATTTATATTTAATTCCTATCTATCTATAACTTTTATCTTTATCATTATTATTGTTATTATTATTATTAAATTATAATAAAGTATAAATATAATAAAATAGAAAATAAAGTAAAGTTATTATTTTATAGGCAAAATACATCATGTAGTTCTTTAAGTTACACGAAAACATCAAATTAATTCTTTAATTTTTGTGTGTATCAAGTTAGTCATTTATGTTTGTAAAAATTATAATACTGAACTATTTTTAGTTATAATCTGATTTCAATTATTTTTAGTTATATATTTTTAAAATAGCATTATGAATTTTGTTATCAATCATATAAAGAAAAACATAATAAATTTTCATGTGATTTCATGAGATAGACCGAGAGAATTTCGGGTTTAATTTCAAGAACTATAAAATTTATCTCACTATAATTCTTTCTTGTTTAATTATTTTTCAAAATCCCTTAAAAATTATATGAGTTTATATAAAAAATTTGAAGAATTTTGGATTTTAATTTTGCTGATTGGAAATTAAGATCATTGATATAAATATTTACAAATATAAAAAACAAATTTGACCCTAAAAAAGGATAAAAGACTAATTTATCACCAAAAAAATAAATAAATAAAAGAATAATATGATATTTTTGTGTAGCTTAAAAGATTGTGAGATGTATTTTGCATATTTTATACTATAGGGTTATTATATAATAAATATTTTACTATTATAGTTTTCATTATTATTATTATTATTATTATTATTATTATTATTATTATTATTATTATTATTATT
>NW_027338893.1:0-1219 GCF_000331145.2 Cicer arietinum | reverse complement strand
CACTGATTGTACTAGACCCGACATTGCCTACGCCGTGGGATTGTTATGCAGGATTACTAGTAGACCTTGTATGGAGCATTGACATGCTATTGAAATAGTCATGAGATACCTAAAAACGATCATGAGTCTCGGATTACATTATCAAAGGTTTCCTACAATCATTGAAGGATACGTTGATGTTGATTCGAACATTTTATCAGATGACTCCAAAGCAATCACTATATTTTAGTTAGCTAGTGGTGTTGTATCTTGGAAATCAAAGAACAGACGATATTGGCTCAATCCACTATGGAGTCTAAAATGATAGCACTGGCTACTACTAGTGAAGAAGCGAACTGGTTGAGATGCTTGCTAGTTGAGATCCCTTTATGGGAAAAATCGATGGCAAATGTGTTGATTCACCGCCATAGTACCGCAACTATTGCGAAGATTGAGAATAGTTATTACAATGATAAGAGACGAAAAATTCGTCGTAAGCATAACGCTGTTAAAGACTAAAAGATTTGTTATAGTGGATCATGTACGCACTAATGATAATTTTACAAATCCTTTGACGAAAGGATTAGTTAGAGAAAAAGTCATAAATACATCCAAAGTGATGGGACTATTGTTTATAGATCAATGAGTCACTTATGATGGTAACCCGACTTCAAAGACTATAGATCCCAAGAATTAGGTTCAATTGGTAATAACAAGTCATAGTGATAAGAGAGAAACATGCTACATTATATATGAGACAATCATGATTCCTGAAGCTATAAAAAGGATGAGATAATAGAAACTCTTAATGAGATTTATACTCTATGTGGTGGAGTACCTAGCTACAGGAGTACTCTTGATAGACTCACCTTTGTGAATGTGGAAGTGGGGCAGCTTCCTATGGAATTTTGAGGCAGAATTCCTACAGCGTTCACTATACTAGGATACACGTGCATGACCATTAATGCATAGACTTTTGAGAATACATCATATGAAAAGGTTATGTGTGAGTTTGATGTCAGAGATAGAGTTCAAGACTACGAGACACTCTTGTTGAATCTGAATCTTACTTAATATGTAAAGGTTCAAGTCAAGAGACACATTTGTTTATGCACGATCTTATAGAAGCGTTTCACGCTATTTGAGAAACATTTTTTTAAAAAAATTAAGTGGGGGATTGTTGGAACATAGAGTATGTTATTGTGTGAATTTAAAAATTTGTTGAAGTCCCACATTGGAA
>NW_027338892.1:0-1217 GCF_000331145.2 Cicer arietinum | reverse complement strand
TATATATATATATATATATATATATATATATATATATATGTCATATTCCTATAATAATTAAATATTATACTTTACAAATAATTATTATGTTATATTATACTTTTGAGTCCAATTGCGTGGCATGTTGCAAGATATTTTTCGGAACACGGATTCAAATCTACAACGTGCATAATCCCATTCTCTAACTATAGCAATGTGGGGATGGTACTCCTCCTTGCAGAAAAACATATGCTCTAAGTCCTACCCCACATTAACAAAAATCTTGTTTTTTTTTTTTAATTTATTTTTTTCAAAAAAAAAAACTTAAAAATCACAATTTTTTCGAAAAAAAAACCAAAAAACTGTTTTAAAAATTTCTCAGTACATCAAATTATTTTTAAAATAATAAAAATGATTAAAATGTGTATTGAAAAACTTAATTTAAGTTTTCTAAAATACAAATGCATTTCAATAAAATTTAAATTTGAATTTTTCATCACAAGAATATATTTCATAAAATATAAACTAGTTTTTTGAATTAAATAACTATTCTTTTTAAAGAAAAAACAAAAAAATCGTATCACCAAAAAATTTTAAAAAAGTATATTAGTATCCAATTTTTTTTCCAAAATATACACCTTATAAAGTAGTGTGTAATGACAAATTTAGTTTGAGTTTTTTAAATATAAAAAAATTTAAACTCAAAATATTTTGTAATACATCTGTGTTTCGAGTCAAAATTTAAATACCGTCAAAATATAGTTGAAGATGTTATGATAAGTAATATTTTTTTGGTAAAATACATAATTTATGTAAAATATGGGTAAGAATATATAATCCTGGGGTATCCATAGTTTAGTGGAAATTTTGGGTCAAAGTCGAGATGGGTTCAAACATACCTTTGTATGCTGCCAATAGTTTCTTTCACATTTTTCATTTTAATTTCGTCAAAGATGATAGGTTTTGTTTCCTTCCTTGTTGATTCTTGAAATGTAACATCGGGTTTAAGATTATTGCATTCAAACTAAAGATATAGTGAATGCTACATTGCTGTTCATATTCTTCAATGTCTAGAATATACTTGTTTTCCAAGTGTTCCTCATGTTTAATGTCGCTCTTATGCATTTTAAAAACTTGAACAGTGAAACGTTTTAAACTTATTTACAGAAATTATCCTTTATTCAATAGTGGTAATTTATTTCAAGATACTAACCTCAACAATTTTTTTTTTTTTTTTT
>NW_027338891.1:0-1216 GCF_000331145.2 Cicer arietinum | reverse complement strand
TATAGAGAATGATTAGGGTTTCTAGTCGTTGTCTTGATTGCAAGAAATCAACATAATTCATGAAGTTTCGTACCGTATGTTTGTGAAATTGATTTTCCATAGAAAATTTCCAAAAACTGATTTTGTAATGATTTAGCGTATCTTGTTTAAAAAGTTGGGAAATAGCAGACTTAGGAAGTTTATCAGAGGATGTGCAATTGCTTTATCTTCTTTGGAGTGTTGACTTTTAGAGTGTTGACTTTTTTAGAGGATACATAATAATTCAGAATGGATGGTGATACTTATCCCCCAGATATCGGGTTCGATTCCCACGGAAGGCAAAAACTCGTTATTTCCTCGGTGGGGCGAGAAGGTCGTGATTAACAGTGTCGATATGGTAAGGGTCGAGTTGTTACGTGCATCCTCTATGAAAGTCCTTAAGACATGATCTGATCATAATATCCTTTGTTTCCTGGTCCTCATACCAAGATATCCATAATCATTCACAAAGATATATATGGATACATATTAAAGACTGATCTGGCATAACCCATTATGTGTGAGAGAGAATGAAAATGGCAATGTGCTAAGAAGAAATTCTGAAAAAGCCAAGAACACATCAAAATAAAAACATGAGAAAATATCCTCTTAGTAGAGAGTTATTAGAACTGATGTAAAATAGTCAAAGTTTTTACACACACTTGTACTGATATAGGACTTGATCTGTAACATCCTCTCAATGAGAGTTAGAATCTTAGAAACAAACTTTGTGTCAATTAAGACACAAACTAGAACTGATGTAAATATGTCCGATAGTGACAACAACTCTCTCTCCCCTAATAGGTACTTGAAAAACATACAATGACTCTCATGAATCTAAACGGAAGGATATCAGAAAGTTGAAGAAGGTTCTAACCACGACAATCTAGAGAGGCTACAGAAAAGTACTTAGAGCCTGGAGAGGAAGAGTAAAGAATACTTGTATACTATTTATTGAAATAGTGGATTATGTCAGCGACTATATTGGGGAAAAATCTCTTTGTAAGGGGAGGACTAGAAGTAACAACATTTTGTTATGAACTAGTATAAAAGTATATGTGTTTCCTTTATCTTCTTATATTTCACTCATCATAGTTCTTTATGATTCAACCTTACTGTATCTAAACTTGTTTTATAAAAGTAAGTTGAATGTTTTGAAAAAGAACAATTTTTGTAAGGAAATTGAAGTATCTTATAG
>NW_027338890.1:0-1215 GCF_000331145.2 Cicer arietinum | reverse complement strand
AATAAATATAATTAAGTACACATTTAATATTAGTCAAACGCATAAAAAAATATTATATTAATTGGGTACGCGTATATACACGTAAAATCGCATAAAATATTATTCTTTTAAATATTACACTACAATACTATTACTTTAAAAAAATATATAAAATAATAAAATAAAATATTTATTATTTATATCGCTTATTTAATATAATGTGTATCAAGCTAGCACATCATAAAAAACATTCATATAACAAAAATTAATCACAAAGTTTATCAACATATATTCAATAATAATTTTAACATCAAATTAATTATTTAAAATCATAGAGTGTTACAATCATTGTTTCTCCTTTATTTGTATTAATGTTATTTGTACACTTTGTGTTCTTCTCGTTAGTATCTTTATATATAAAAGTTGGTTATCAACTAAAGGAAGGATTTCCCTCCCAAAATTATAGGTAAATTAGTAAATTAATAATTTTTTAAAAATTTGTAAATTTATTATATTTATTAAAAGATTTAAATTGATTGGTTTAATTATTAACATATTCTTAATATCATCTTAGTTTTTTGACTATTCATTGTTTGAAGTTTTAATGATGAAATGATCGAGGGATTTTGATATATCTTGTTTTTTAATGTATTTTTGAGTGACTTCATTATGATAGAAAATTCATACAATATTAAGCACAAAAGAACAAGTGAAATTCAAGAAACATTCTCATAACATACTTCAAAAAGTTATGGATTAGAAATTTTAGAATGTTCTATTTTAAACATAAGACGCTATGTTCACACGTAAAGAAATAAATCAAATGAACTAGGTCATGTTCCTGCACTAAATCAGTAAAGCAATCTCACTAAATAGAAACAACACAAAAAAATTCTCAATTTAACCTAAAATTGATAATGTAAATGAATCCTCAAGATCTTCATCTTTCAAGGTTACCATGTGTTGCAACTTGTGCTCAATGGACACATGAAGACCCTCGTAACTTATTGAATCTCACTCACAGCCTATATATACATAGATAAGCTCAAAATAAATTATCTAAGAAGTTACATCATGGTATCACTCACTTATTACAAAAGTGCACAAACATGATTAAAAGTTCTTCAAAGACACTTAGATTTTGTAACACCCTAATTTATTATTATACCTTAAATTATTATTATTATAAATTAGTGATATTTTCTTATACATGTGTTTCTTGTGGTGTAATAATTT
>NW_027338889.1:0-1213 GCF_000331145.2 Cicer arietinum | reverse complement strand
TTTTCAATTCACACATTAAAGCCATCATCAATGCCAATTATGTTTCATCATTTCCAACATATATATATATATATATATATATATAGGTTATAAAAATTAAAATTAAAATATTTGAGTATTACAACAATTAAAAAGTATAAAAAAATGGACCGTACATGGATAAATTCATTGATAAAATTATGGATTTTGATAAATTATCATATTACTATAACTATACCAATCATTGATTGGCTGTTAATATAAAATAGTTACTTAAAGTATACTCTTATTAAACTTTAAAAGTATTACACAGATAAAGATACTAAAAATTAATATAGTTAACTACAATATTTTTATTAATCTTATTTTAGAGCTTATCTTATAACATCATAAAATATATATCTATAAAACAAAATGAAATTCTTATTTCATTCTAATCTGTTCCACTCCAGTCAATTGTGTTTTATTCTGCTCGATCTGTTTGTTTGAAATATACCAAACTTTAAGTACCTTTTATAAAGGGTTTTGATTACCCCTTATATTCTAATCTAATATTATCTTTGTTTGTAAAACAAATACCAAGCTTTAAAAAAGTTACACAACTTTGCACAAAAATAAAAAAGTAATTAAGCAATAGCAAGTCACGTTCACATGTAGATTTTTTGACGTGTTATATGCCAATTGAGTCGATAGACACGTCAACTCAACTAACAATTAACATATTTATTTATTTAATGGGGAAGAGAAAAATGATCAATTTGTGTAACATTAATTTTAAATAAAGGCATAAAGTAGATCTTTTAAAAGATAATAAAATAAAATCGATTTTGTGACAAAGATTTTCAGGATTGTACTTTTTATTTTTCAAAAAAATTGATTTTTCTTTTTATAAAATGTAATTATGTTTTTGAATTCTATATTTTTTTGTTTTTGGATTCTATAATGTAAACGAATTTTTATCTCTTAATAGTATTTTTTAAGACCTTATAACAGTTTTAGAAAAATAAAATAAAAATGAGATTTTGTACAGTTGATCTCTTCGCACAGATTCATAATTGACCTTGAATATTTTTATTGATACTAAAACTATAATTTAAAATTATATTATATATATAAAGAGAGAATAAATCAAATTAGATCGATGTAGTATTACCACAATATTATACCACTTAATAATATTTTACTTAATATGTATTTTATAAATTTAAATTTAATTATTTAATTGAAAAATCAT
>NW_027338888.1:0-1213 GCF_000331145.2 Cicer arietinum | reverse complement strand
TTGACAATTTGCGCGTGCACACAACCTTCTCATACAAAAACCTTCAATGAAAATTTTAAACTACATTAGTTACCATTACATTTAATTAATTACCAATAAATGCAATTAAAAGTATATTTATAAAGTTAATATAATCGTAATTAAAGAGTTCTTATTTGAGGGGATGAATCACTAACCCCTTTAGAGGTTTTCTTGACTTTCTTCCTTTTTTTCTCCCTAAGCCGTTTCTTTTTCTTTCTTTCTCGTAAGTAGGTTGTTATGAGTATTCAGATTGAGAATGAGAGGCGTCGGTTTTTCTTTCTATCACTAGAGTTGGGAAAAATGTTGTTTTCAACTTAAGCCCATTAAGACCCTAAATATTCACTCCTCAAATGAATGTAATTTTGTTTTTAACGTTTGTTTTCCAGTTAATGCTTCTTTCTTTTTTATTATTATTGTTATTATTATAAGTATTTTTTTAAAATACTTAACAAAATGTTCAGTCAAATTAAATACATCATGTCATAAATATATATACTTTTCAAAAATAATTGAATAAAAATATATTAATAATAACAACCGTTAGAAAGTATAACAAAAAATAAAATAAAAATATATTTCACACATTATTAATAATAAAGAAAAACGAGGGTTTTACATTCATAACATTTCGATTAATTATTTTAACATAGTTGGTTTCATTGGTGCATATCGGATCAATGTATGCCTCTTTTGAAGCTGAAGGCACTATAAATAATGTACTCAGTGATTGCAGGAATTGAAAATAAAGTTTCATCCACATAAGATATTATTAGATTGATTCGTAGATTAAGTCGTTCTCTTTAAGACGTTTCATGACACTGTCTAAAATTGTGAAAGCAAACTATCAACCATGACGTCATCATGATAAAACAACTCAGTTAGAAATTATATCGATATTCTACTATACTATAGAAAACCGTTCTAGAATTACACCCTCAATTTAACTATTATGATCATTCAAAAGTATTTTATTATGACCACTCGAATTCTTAAGGACAATTTTCAAAAAGGGGCATAAATAAAGGAGAAAAGTGGGTCGGAATTTTTGTCGAGCAAAATAGGGAGAAGAGAGAATACTTAGAAGTGCTTTGAATTTTGGTGTGAGTTTGAAGTGAATAGTGTAAGACCTATAGTTTTAAATTCTAATTTATGTATTTGGTGTATTTTGGTATTGAACTCTGAGGCTTTTTAG
>NW_027338887.1:0-1211 GCF_000331145.2 Cicer arietinum | reverse complement strand
CCAAGATAACCATGAAACTCTGACCAAGTCCAATAGCATCAACAACAGAAAGGAAGCTAGTAGACATTATGACACTGCAAATCCAATTAACAGTGGCAGACATTCCACCACACATACCTCTATACTCTTCAGGATAAATCTCAGAGTTAACAGTCCAAGGTATCGGACCCATTCCAGGTGCAAAGAAAGCAATATACAAGGCCAATCCGAAAACAGCAAGCCAACCAAACAAGTGATTTGTGTTACCCTGTCCAATAATATAACATGCTGCAGACAGAAGTGTCAATGCTCCAACGACACCTGATAAACTAGCAAGAGCAAGCTTTTTCCTCCCCAAATGATCGACAAGGTAAATACCAAGAACCGTTCCTGCAGCATTCATACCAGAGACAAAAAGTGAAAGAAAGAGAGCCGCTTGATTGGATTTGAATCCAGCCATCTGAATGATTGTAGGACTGTAATACATCACAATGCTGATACCAGCAAACTGTTGAAATGCTTGAAGTCCAGCACCACAAATGAATGCCAGTCTGATTTCTTTAAACTTGAAAACATCAGTGTATTGAACTTTCACTTGTCTCTTGCTTTCTTTCTCCAAGTTATCTTCCAAAATTTGGATCTCGTCTTCCAATCTAGGCGATGAGTATATCTTAGAAAGTACAAGAGTGGCTTCTTCTTTCCTATTCTTCATGTAAAGCCATCTAGGGGATTCAGGGAGAAAAGACATGAGAAGAAGTTGAACAACAGCAGGGGTACCAGCAAGAGCAAGCATCCATCGCCATGTCCCAGGAACTCTTGTCAAACCATAATTGACAACAAAAGAAAGAAACTGTCCACCAGTAACCATAAGTGTATTAGCACTAACTAATCCACCTCTAATTTCAGTTGGAGATGCTTCAGCTATATAAACAGGTGCAGTAACAGATGCCATACCCACACCCAAACCAACAAGTAACCGACCCGCTATTATTACATATGGATTTGGGGCTGCTGCCATTATAAGTGATCCAACTATGAAGTTTATGTCTGCAATAATAGTTGCTGTTTTACGCCCCCAAGCATCGTTAATCACACCCCCCATGGCAGCACCGAATATTGCCCCCAACAACGCCATCCCAACAATTAACTCTTGAATAAAGCTACTATTCCTCACCATCTCAAAATCCTCTTTTATATACAAAAGTGCACCAGATATCACACCTGCATTAATT
>NW_027338886.1:0-1210 GCF_000331145.2 Cicer arietinum | reverse complement strand
TATATATATATATATATATTATCAATTTTTTATATAAATAATAACGATAGATTATCAAAATAATAGTATTAAATTATTAAAATATAATTGACATCTCATTTCGCCTCCCCTATTCACTTATATATCTATCTTCTCTTGTATCTCAGTTTAATTGAATTTGTTCTTTCTCTTAGAATTTATACTAATAAAATTAATACAGCATGCTATATATATAAATAAACTGCCTAATATCTAAGGATAAATTAACTAAGCTTGAACAAGAAAACTCTAACAGCCTAGTTAACAACTTAATTACTACCTATTAGCAAACTTTTACATGTTAACCATTGATATATAATATAGTGTGATACTATTTTTAAATTGTGAATTATTTTAATTAATATGTGTATTTTTTTATGAGTGACACGATGTTTAAACATAAGAAAATTGATGCAATTTTCAAGAATGTTTTCGACAAAGATGAAAATTGTAAAATGAATATATTTTATTTGATTGAATTGTGTGAAGTTTTAAAAACTTGTGTGAACTTTGTGACTTGTGAAAATTATGTGACTTGTGAAGATTGTAAAACTTGTGAGAATTTCTAACTTTCTCAATGGCGACTTCCTAAAGGATTTAAAAAAAAAATCAATTTTTTTTTCTATTTTTTTCAATTTTTATTGAAATAGCAAAAGTAATATATATATATATAATTCATAAAAATACATAAATAGAAATTTTAAGGATTTATTGAGTTCTAGGTAACGTTTGAGGATGGTAATCCATTATACATGTTGGTCAACCATCATCCTCAACCACACCTATCCTGAATACCATTTTCAAACAAAAAAAACACTTATTCTTTTCAAAATTATGAATCTTACCAACCTGAATCATGCCAACCCAAACCATACTTTGACCAAGCCGAAACATCTAAACTTGAACCATTTCAACCTGAAGCATCTCAACCTAAACCGTATATTCCACTATGTGATATGGTCGATTTTTATCAACAAGAAATAAGTGAGGAGAGTGAAGAAGAAACATACTTTGATGAGAACGATGACAATGGCGACGATCTAGAGCTAGAACCTCATGTAATTAAAATGGAATATGATCCACCATTCTGTATGCGTAATCTAAACTTGGATTATGCTTACCAATCCTCCGAAATTGATATGCCATCTAATGAACCACCTCCATTAGATGCATCTATTGAGATTGGAATGAA
>NW_027338885.1:0-1209 GCF_000331145.2 Cicer arietinum | reverse complement strand
TTTTAAATTATTAAGAGGAGGAGATGAACATGGTGTATAAAGGAGTAAAAACTGTAGAATCAAAGAAGTGGCAATATACTTATACTGAGGTGTTGGAAATCACCAACAACTTTGAAATGATCATTGGGAAGGGAGGATTTGGAACTGTTTACTGTGGTCAGATGAAAGATGGCAATAAAGTTGCAGTCAAGATGCTTTCTCCATCTTCAGCTCAGGGGCCAAAGGAATTTCAAACTGAAGTAATCTCCATTCCTTTTTAACTGTCGTTTTTGCAAAAGAATTTTGTTTCTATTTATTTCTCATTTTAAAAGTTCAATGCAACAATGACTATTGTTTTATCCATAACTAGCAAAATACCCGTGTTTTCGCTAAAAAGGGGAATAAGATAAATAAATAGTTAAGAGTATATAGGAAAAAGATAGTTTTATTAGTTGTCTTCATACATGTTCAACCACTAGGCTACACAATATACATTCAATGAAAATTCTATTAAATATCAGAAACATCAATTTCCAACAATTGAAAATAATGATGATTTGCAGGCTGAACTTTTGATGACTGTTCATCACAAAAATTTGGTATCCTTCATTGGCTATTGTGATGAAGGTGACAAGATGGCACTCATATACGAGTACATGGCCAGTGGCAACCTGAAAGATTGCCTCTCAGGTAGGCTTTCCATGCTCCATATTGTGCTTAATTTACTTTTTGCACCCTTTATGATATTATTTAATATTTGATGAAAGAGAGCATGTTTCAATGTGACTTATATGATTGCAGATAAAAATTCACATTGTTTGAGTTGGGAAAGGAGACTTCAAATAGCAATTGATGCTGCAGAGGGTCAGTATATCTTCACTTTTAAGGAAGCCACTAGTCCTTCTATATTTCTACTTTTTGCTTTTAAATTCTTATATTTGGATATTTTCTTACTTTCATACTTGTAATATGTATGGTCTAAATATTTTCTTACAGGCAAACGTTAGTTGATATTCCCTTCGGAATGAAATATAAGCAAAAATAGTATCTGAAAAGTTGATCTATCTGGTTACAAATAAGACCAGATACAATTTTTGCTTATATTTCATTCTATAGTAATATATTAGTATTTTCTCATTCACCAAGGTTTTAACCCTAATCTTTTCACTCCTTCAACTCATTTGATAGGTTGAAATGACATCCTTCTTTCAAACATATTTTTGGATTTAG
>NW_027338884.1:0-1208 GCF_000331145.2 Cicer arietinum | reverse complement strand
TTTGGTGGCGACTCCATTGAATTCGAGAAACACTCGAAATTTTAGGCCGCGACAATATATATATTAGTCCCAAGTTAAATAATTTTTTGAGACAATAAATACAAAGTTCTTTGAGGAGAGATATGGTCAAAAGAATAAAATTGAGTTAAGAAGAATCAATTTTAAATCAATTCATATAGTTGATATTATTGTAGCAAATTTTGTCCCTCGTAAGGATATTATTGTGCTTCCTCCCAATTAAGTTCATAATATTATTTATGATGATCACAATCACCACCCTCAAGAACTGAACCATAAGCAGTCGCAAATGATTGATTGTAAAGAGATATTCTGTTTGGTATTTTTGAAAGACTCTATTAAGACGGTTACAACACTCGTTTCACATTATGATTTTTTAGAGCTTCATAAGATGGGTGTCAAGACAATGTTTTTAAATGACAATATTTATGAAACAATTTGGTACAATTAAATAAAGCCTTATGTCAATAGATACAGTAAATGATTTGTAAGTCTTATGTAATTGATCTACAAGTTAACAAGTAAGCCTAGTTAGTTAATTGTTGTATCACACTACAAGAATTCATGGAATTTGTGAGGGCCAAAAGCCCTCACAAAGGAGGGAAAGCAACCACAAAAGAGATATTTATGGCGGCCTTAGACAACCACAAATAAGCTAGTCACAAACCTTTGTGGCGGCCAAAATAGCCACAAAATTTGAATTTTTTTGTTACTATTTGTGAGGGCAAAGGCCACCACAAATTCCTCGTTTTTTGAAGGTTTAGGCCGCCACAAATGCCTCTTGTTGTGAGAGCTTTGGCGGCCACAAATGTTCAAGCTGGTATATAAAATAAAGCTTTTGTGGAGGCCCAGACCGCCACAAAAGTCTGCTTTTATGAGAGATTAGGCCGCCACAAAGGACGAAACGAATTAAAAAATAAATATTTTGTGAGGGCTTAGGCCGCCACAAAATTTTGACTTTATTAAAAAACTAATTTTATTAAATTTGATATTAATATTAAAAAATGATATTATATATAATAAATTTACATCGATATAAATTAAAATTTAAAATTTAAAATTTAAAATTTAATATTACAATTTAATTAAAATTTAAATTAAATTTAAAATATAATATTTAAATTAAATTTAAAATTTAAAATAACTATTATATATAAAAATATAATATTAATATTAATTAAAGTAATTAC
>NW_027338883.1:626-1202 GCF_000331145.2 Cicer arietinum | reverse complement strand
AATTTTCACGTGTGCGCATTATTTAAGATTAGTCTGTCTTTTCTGGAGTAAGAAATCCAATTCGAGCTAAGCTAAGTTTACTTAGCTTGGGTTTACTTTAGAGCTCCTTAGATATGGCTTACTTACTTATATGATGCGTGGGAAGAAAATAGATGCGTGCCGGAGGTCGAAGCCTTCTATCAATCGCATGCAGGTCTATCATCTTTAGGCAGTCGCATACTCGAGTGGATTGCCCTATGTATCAGACCAAGAACCGAATTTCCCAATTCAAACCATGGCAAGACAAAGACCGATGATCTACAAAGAGGATTGCCGCACAATTCAAGAGTTGGTTGATCGTGTTGACAGGGTAGACCGTCAACTCAAGCATCGTTACGTGCCCTCATTTACATCCTATCCTCAAAGGATCAAGAATCAGTTGATCGTCTGTATAGTATAAATTGGGGCCCTATTTCGGGAATGAAAGGGGAACTCAGTGAAGAATCAACAATCCTAAACCCACTAGCAGGTAACCTACTCACTTCTCTAGGCACTAGGTACAAAAAGCCCAATCCCACTCGGGGATGGTATCGGCCA
>NW_027338883.1:0-90 GCF_000331145.2 Cicer arietinum | reverse complement strand
CGGATCTCAAATGTATTGGTAAGGATCTCTCCCCTGCCTATTTGTTTGGAGGGCTGACAGTTGCTTGTCTAGCTCAGCCCCTACCGAGCT
>NW_027338882.1:0-1199 GCF_000331145.2 Cicer arietinum | reverse complement strand
TAATTATAAGCATTTGTGGTATTTTATTCTAATTGTGGAGGTATACATGTATTTATAATAATTTGTTCTAATTATGGTTTTATTTATTTATTTGTGGTAATTTATGATAATTTTTTCTAATTGTGGTCATTCTTTTATTTATATTTATTAATGACAATTTATCTATTAATTATATGTATTTGTGCAAATTTATTCTAATTGTGATGATTCTTTTATTTTTATTTTTTTCACGTAATTTATATGTATTTATGGTAATTTAAGTATTAATTCTATTCATTTATGATAATTTATTCTAATTGTGGAGGTATACTTGTATTTATGGCTTTTGTGTTATTTCTATTTATTAATTACATGTATTTGTGCAAATTTATTCTAATTGTGATGATTATATGTGTTTATTTTTTTCTGGTAATTTACATGTATTTATGGTAATTTATATATTAATTCTACATGTTTAATTATAGGGTAGCTGTTTTAACGGACATGGATTTAATATTTTTCCTATTTTTAATCAATTCTCGAATTCAAATTTTTGGTTCAATATCTCATTTTAGATTTTATCTAAGTTTTTCTTTATTAAAAATAAAATTGGTAGCAACTCTTTTTTCAAAGACAAAGGAGACGTGACAATTACTTTTAAAGTCACACTTATAGATGGTTGTGATGTGCGGACATTGTAAAACTTTTTGTATTGAAAAAACATAATAATTAAACTATAAAATTTTAACATTTAAAAAAGAAAAAAAAATAAGAACTAATTTTTTATTATTAAATTTGCGAACCAAAATTTGATTTGTTAGCTCTTTATCTTATAAACATTAGAGTTTATTCGTCAATATATTTTTATAAATTTACAACTTCAAATTTTTATATATAATACTATATTATATATTTTTATTTATTTATTAAAATTTTAAAAATTTAATAACCCGCACATTTTCATTCAAACTCCATCACTGACAACATTCACATATTTATTTTGTTTGTTAGCCATTGAAATGGTAAAAAAACACACATAAAATTATCTCATTCGAACTAAAAATATAATACTTAACTTACCAATATCGGCCATTATAAATAAAAGAATGAGAACAAACATTACACAATGAAGCAAAAATGACTTTTGTTTTTTGAGTGAGGTGTTAACCATGTGTTGCATGTGAAAGAATTAAAATTATGAAAGATACTATAGATCCACA
>NW_027338881.1:0-1197 GCF_000331145.2 Cicer arietinum | reverse complement strand
AAGCAAGTTAAAAGATGTGATAGGATCAAGTGCAATTGAATGAAACATTTTATAATTTTTTTTACTGCTATAAGGTATAAATGAAGTAATGCAAACAACACCCATTATCTACTAACATAAGCATGAACAAAGATAATCATGAGAAAGAAACACATAAAAAGTGAAATATTTTCAAGAATCACAAGAAAACCCTATAAAGATAACAACTTTTTTCTCTATTTAACACTGTGAGAGTATCGCGAATTGGAAAATGGAACTGCGGTGGACGACGACATGAATTGGAATAGAGGCAACCTCATTGGACGATGGATGAGAATGTGAACTGGTACAGAGACAATGGGAGCCAACACAATCGAAGATGATGACAATGAAAGGTTGCAATGGCGCGATGGAAAGAAAGCTCAGAACAATCATAAAAGGGAAATAGGGTTCTTTTTTTGGTGAGAAGAGAAAGAGGGTTCCACAAACATTGAAGTATCGTAACATTAAAGTTCCTCAATGCATGACAGCATATCATGCATCTCGAACATAGAGAAAAATTTGGATGATTTAAGAAATTTGGAGACTTGATGCGTGAGGATTTCAGAATGTGGGATAGGGGTTTGGGGGATAAAGGTGAGAAAATAGTTTTGGAACATAACTTAAGAAAATAAAACACGGGATAATTGAAAATAGAACACGTATCTCCTTGTGAAATGTTACGGCAGTTGCATAAACCCATCACAAGATCCATCACAATCCAAAAATGAAGGTAATTTTCAAAGACTGTGGCAATCTTATAGTGATTATATATCATATTAATAAAAAAATAGTATTAAATTTATATATACAGATTGATTTGGTTTTAAAAAAGAAATTTAAAATTCAATTCGTGCTTTTTCACAATTCAATTAATTTTTTTCTTTTAAAACAATTCAATTAAAAATAATACATCGCAACACTAAAACGACAAAGAAACATAAATAGATATAATCATATATGTTAGTAGGCAAAAGTAGTTTGAGACGGTAAACCTAAAATATAGATAACCAAAAAATACATTGGGCTATGATACCTATCAGAGCATTGCTCATACCTCTAGAGTGTTCCCGACAGACAGCTATGTAGAAGTGATGCTCCAAGAATGTTATCCTCACATGGATCCACCAAAAAATGTCACCTGCTAAAGTATGTCATAGATACAATCATCTCCAAAAT
>NW_027338880.1:0-1197 GCF_000331145.2 Cicer arietinum | reverse complement strand
TAATTTTACTTGTATCACTCTTTTTCAAATTTTACTTGTGTGAGCATAAAGTGTTATTTGGTAATGTACTGTGTTGGTTTTTTTAATTAAAAATAAAATAATTTTTCTGTAAGAAATGTATAGGAATCCAACTCAAAGTCTAGTGATTTTCCAATATTGAACAATCTCATGAAGCATGTGTTGTATATTGTTTGACTAGTTTTTATTAACTTATTTAAATCTGTACATTATCATAAACATGTGTTCCACCGCTTGAGAAAGCTTATGAAAATAATTTATGACATTCCTAAATTATTTTCAATTTATTTTTACAAATTCTTCTAAATAGTTTATGAAAATAATTATAATTTATATAAATACAATTTGACCTTGTAAGATATTTTATTATAGAAATAGTTTACACATAATTACTTCAATAATAAACAATTATGTTATAAGCAATTAATTAAATGAGTATCCAAGTGATTATATTATAAGCACTTAAATGCTATAAACTTCTATACATAATTATGAAGATTAGCTATACTCTTTGGATACTCATCTAATTATTATTATAGCATGAATTTTGCAATGACCTCCTTTGTAACAATGCTTTTTGCAAATTTGATCACAAAGTTAGTCGTCTCTATTTGTATTAATGTTTACATTTGAATAAACTTTATTTTGTAAATGTATTTAAATTAGAATAATGTTTTTTTTAATGTAATTTATGTTTGAATATTTTTTAACAAACCCGTCATTTTATAAAATAAAATGTGTTTGAGCTATACAATGAAATGTACTTTTAAATGTCTATTTATTATAAAATATTTTATTATAATATAATTGTATAGTTTTAATGTAACCAATATCATCAACATGAGAATAATGTATCATCAGAAACTTTATAATTAATCTGTTTATAAAAACAGGGAACTTCTAATCTATAGGCTAGTATCTAACCGGTTGATCTTTTTCAATGGCTTAAGAATTTTAAGATTGATTTCGTTATGTTTTAATTAAAAATTATTTAGGAATTTCTATTGTATCATGCAGCCTACGTATCATCATTTTTTTTAATAATATACCTGCATCGTCAATTATAAACATGAAAATAAATACATACTCTTAAGTACGTAGCAAATATCAATGAAAGAAAATTTCTTATATTTATTGATCGAGAAAATGAACTCACCAAGAACAAAATGACAACAAAAA
>NW_027338879.1:0-1195 GCF_000331145.2 Cicer arietinum | reverse complement strand
CCAACGGAAGAAGTCATCACTAATATAATTCATATGTGGAAAAAGGGACACCACCAGAATGATCGTCGGCAGAAATATAAACCACTATTATAATCTATTAATAATAACTAAATTGCATGACAAACACCGAAGAAGAAGCAACGCGACTATTACGAAACAAAGTCGTGATCGATCAACGAAATAAAAAAATGCGTCCAAAACAGGAGAGATAACAACTGTTTGAACAATGACACATATTTTCGTTGATCAAAATTGGAGAGTAAGGGTAGATCTGGAACCATCGAAGAGAGAATAACCGTGCACCAAGAAGAATCCCATCAATTGAATTGCAAATCTTCCAAATCTGTCAGCTAAGAGCCCACTCATAAGGGCTGCAACAACTGTCACAACAAAGGCTGGAGAGAGTTCCCTCTACCAAAAATCTGATCCCACAGTCTACTTCCCAAGGAAACCACAATCTGCGGGACCACTATTCCCAGAATCAAGACACCCACTATTCCTAGAATCAAAATCAGGACACCCATTCAATACCTCCACAACATTAGCAGCATTGTTTGGATTTTCGAAATTGACAAAACCAAAACACTTTGACCTACCATCTGCATCTCTCATCAAAACAACACTAGTAATGGTGCCATATTCTCCAAATACCTTTCTCAACTCATCCATTCAGATAGGTTTTTTCACATAAACATTATTAAATTGAAAAGAACCATAACCATTAGACTGACCAGAACCATTTAACTTATCAATTGCATTATGAGAAGATTGCTCAATGTCAAATTGAACAGCATAGTGCTTCAAGTCTCCAAGCTTAGAGAAAAGTTCCCTTATATCTTCATTGGTTACTCCACGATCCAAGTTTGAAACATACAACTTTGTGTCGGCTTCTACTCCTTGAATTCCTGCAGCTCTAAGGCTATCCTCAAACAAATCATTATGCATCAGGAAAGGCTTGGTTCTGCGATTAGACTTGGCAATAGCAGAAGATGATGGGCGAGTGTTGACCATAAGTGGACCTCTGCGAACAGCACCAATTGTTCTTCCACCGTTACCAGGACTAGTCAATCTTCCACTATTAGGGTTTGGCGCTCCAACCAACTGAGCTAAAGCTAATGACACACAATACCCAATGGAAGGTAGCCCTTATGGGTAGCGGCGACAACGACGATGGTTTGGCAAAAAAATCAGACGT
>NW_027338878.1:0-1192 GCF_000331145.2 Cicer arietinum | reverse complement strand
ATATATATATATATATATATATATATATATATATATATATATATATATATATTGTGTATTTTTTTTTCATTGATTGGACCAATTAAACTATACTTTAAAAATTTGTGGGTTGGATTTCAAATTTATTTTTTAAAACCTTGATATATAAGAAGAAAAAAAGGAGGGTAACATAACAACTCTCCCAACACAATTTTATTAAAATTTAGTTTTCATTTATCTTTATCTTTATGACCTTTTTAAAATATATCCAATCTTTTTCTACTATGAAAACATTTGTATGAATAACTTTTTTGACTCATTTATAGTAATAACTTAAAAAATATATATTTTAAGATGGTATCATTAATTTTTTTAAATAAAAATTAAGATGGTATGATTGTGAATAACGATTGATTAAATAAGTAAAAAGTTTACCTAATAGAAATATAATGTTATTGGTGTTACTTTTATGCACTTAATAATCAGATATTACTTTGACGAGTTAGTTAATAATTAGGCTTCAATGAATTTTTAACATTCCAAATTTTGCGATTATACAATTTTGGATAGTATGTTTTACTTAAATTTGTCCTCTTATATTTGTCATTTTCTACAATTTGGTATTTTTTTCTAATTATATTTTTATATTAATTCGTTAATTGACGCGGAAGTTACACATTTTTATTTGTAAATGTGACTTTTCTTAAAATATTTAAATAACAAATTATAAAAGAGATGACACATTTTTATTTTTATGCGTGTGTTATTTTTTTTTACGAGAATCTGATTCTTCACGATTACAATACCAATAATCTTTTTTCTCTCTCAACACACCCACCCCTACCGGCCACCGCCATTGTGTTCCATTCCTTCTCCTCTTCAAAATTCATAACTGAAGTTAATTTGTTTGCCTTTGAAGCCTGTTTCCGGCCACTTCAAGTTCAACCATAAAAAATCAGTGTGATATTTTTATTGATCAACTTTGTTTTAATTTCTGGACACTTTCACCGGCAACCACCAGTTTATTTTATTTATTTCAGTGAGTTTTAGTCGTTTTTTTCTTTCTCTTTTAACTTTTTATTCCTCTAAAAAGTTCTACTTCATGATTGAAATTTGAGATAAATAAAAATAATTACAAATTAATCTTTGGATTAAATTATTTGTTGTTGTCTTAATGATTTATTGGACATTTTAGTAAAAAAAAGATTGATTT
>NW_027338877.1:0-1188 GCF_000331145.2 Cicer arietinum | reverse complement strand
CATTCATCTTTTTTACCGTAACTCCTTCACGTTCCTATGAAGAAAACTTCCTATTTGTTTTTGCTAAAAATAAAAGTATCAATATTTTTTTTTACTCATTGACCTTTCAATCATCGACTAAAAAAATTAGCAAACTAAGGACACACAGACGTGTAAAGTTTCATTCGTACAATAATTGCATTGTATATATGCATATTTTTTTTACATTCGATACCTCCTGTATATAACGTGATAAAATAAAGTTCGGCGGCCATACAAAATTATTGAAATTAGATTGTAAGGTCTCGAGTTTGAACATGTGACAAGATATTTAACTTAATAATAATATTGATATTTGTCGGTTTGAACTAAAACTTCAAAATATCTTTTAACTATTATAGAAATAAACGATAATCTTTTAGAAAGTTGAATCGAGTAATTAACAGACTAAGAACTCATTTTAAACATGATAAAATATATTCCGTAATTTCAAATAACTAAAATCTGCATCAGATACACTCCTTCTCTCTCTAAAATATATATATAAGAAAAACAAAAACAAAAATAAAACAAAGTTTTAGATATTAACCATCTATTATGTTCAATAGAAGAATATAATTCATAGATATTTTGTGGAAAAAACTAAAAGAAAAGCATAAAAATTACCAAGGTAAGTTTTAGATATTAACCATCTATTACGTGCGGGTGACAACTCAGATTTCTACAGGGTTACTGAGGAAGCAAATGCCTTTTCAACATCCTCCAGATGCCCTGTTAGCATCGGGGCAACTTATCAACTAAGACAAATCGAGGATTTATTTTAGCCGAAATGTACTTAATTCGAGAAAATTTTGACATCCAAAATTGGATAAACAATACGGAGGTGAAATCTCATTCCGAATATGTGGGTCTCCTTACTTTGAATTTATTCAATAGAGGGTGTTCTTATCAACGGCAGATAGAGAAGTTTTGATCAAGGTTGTTGAACAAACTATTCTTAAATATATTATGTGATGTTTTCTTCTCCATTAAAGCTTTTATAACCTACAAGAGAACATGATTAGTAATTTTTGGCGAGGTAGCTCTGGTTGAGAAAGAAAAACCCATTGAACCAAGTGGAATAACAAAAAAAGATGAAGGAATGAAGTATTGAAGTCTTAGAGCCTTTAATGATGCCCTTCAAGCTAAGCATGCTTGGAGGATTATTGA
>NW_027338876.1:0-1187 GCF_000331145.2 Cicer arietinum | reverse complement strand
TTCTCGATTTGGTCATTTATTTTAATTTTAAGTGACAATTTGATCTTTTATGTTTTAAAATGTAACGATGATGTCATTTATTTTTTTGTAAAAATTCAAAAAAATCATCAAAAATTTCAAACAAAACCAATAAAATTAATTATCATCCTCAATATAATGCAAATTTCATCAAATTTATAACTAAATATTTAAATAAACTCATATTTTCATCTATAACAACATCAAATAAAGAATGAAAATATAAGTTTATTTGAAAATTGACGAATTTGATGAAATTTGTATTATATTGAAGAATATAATTAGTTTTATGGGTTTGTTTGAATATTTTAATGAATTTTTTGAATTTTTATAATAAAAAAGATAACATTGTTATCAAATTGTCACTTAAAATTAAAATAAAAGACCAATCAAAAATTAAAAAAAAAAAGATAAAAAAACTAAAAGAAAATTAAGTTAAGATACCACAGATGATATTTAGCATAATTCAATTAAGAAAAAAAACTATCTCTTATGTTATTTACCTTAATTTAAAGTTTCAAATAAATGATTTTTCTATGTCATTTATCTTTCTTAACCACATCAAGAACAATGTACCTTTCATAATTTTTTGTTCAAAACTGTGAAAAAAATATCCTTATTTTGGTCTACTTTTGAAATTTAATTTGTCATCTTATTTCTACTTTAAAATTTTGGTGCAATTCCGGTATATTAAAATGTAAATCAAAATTATTTTACTCAGAGAATAAAATAGCATCTTGTCCAAGATTAAAAATTAAGCAAAAATGAAAGTACAACAATAAAAAATTGTTTTTCAAAATAAAGTCGTATGTTTGCGGTTTTGAATGGAAACTCACGTATGGTCCAATGTTATTGCAGTTTAGAAAGATAAACAATTGTTTTTTTTTTTACCTAAACCAAAAATATATAAATACTCCATTTGAAATTTTAACTTACGTAAACTGACATAATATATAAATGCCTAGCTAACTAAAAGAAGATTGCAAGAAGAGAATGATAATACCAAAATACAAGACTTAATTTCTTGCTCAGTCAAAAGGGATTTGTTGTGAGCATCTTTGGCTGAAATGAGAACATCAAGAAGGTCTTCTTCCTCTGTCTTTTTCCCATTCTTCCATTGTTGAATTCTTTCCTCAATGATGGGGTCATGATATTTCCTTATGATCTGA
>NW_027338875.1:0-1187 GCF_000331145.2 Cicer arietinum | reverse complement strand
AAGATAAATGACTAAAACGTTACCTGAAATTAAGTTAAAGGACCACAGATGTAATTTAGCCTAATTATTATTATATGACCGTTACCTTTTTTTTATTATTGTTATAAAAATTTAAGTTCAATTTTATTTTATTTTAAAATTAAATTAAAATAATGTATAATAATATGAATTGAAATATTTAAATCAATATTTTAAGTTGTAATAAAATTAAATATAAATAAAATATTAATGTATAAATTAAAGTTATGTGACTTATTTAATGAACCCATGTTGAGTTCACATAAAAAATGAATAAATTATTTTAAGATGATGTGACATAGTAGTCCTTATTTAATATGCCCACATTGAATTCACATTTAGAAATGCTCTAAGAGAGACAATATTTAAAAATTTCTTGGTAAACAACATTTAAACGATTAAACACATCAACTATATTCTAGAAGAAGAATTTACCATTAGATTGTGTTCACTCTTCAGAAGATAGGGCATGATATTAAAAACTAAAAAGCATAATTTAATTTCAAAGTAAATTGAACTATTGAACTAATGAATTAATAAATGTGAAGGAACTTATAACTTCAACCCAATTTTGCGGTGCTAATTTTTACGTTGTCATCTTTAGATAAACTTCCATTTTTCTTAGTACTCTATTAAGTGCTAATAAAACATTATTGTTCGTAGTACTCTATTAAGTAAGGGTGGACATGGACCCGAGGTCCGACCCGGAACCGACAAAACCATATAGAAAGTGAAGCAATCAGGCGGATGGAAGTCGGGCACAGGTCAACGTTTTGAAAAAATTAGTTTCATTCGGCTTTATTTGGACGTGTGCGGGTGGTGAGATTCAACTTTGTTGGTGTCCGAAACAGACCGTATGCAAAAAATTAACCTAGCGCCTCCTCTCAATCTTTCCCCCTCCTATGCTCTGGTTCGTCTTCTTAGTAGTAGGTTCCAGTTCGGACAAGATTTTCCCAACATAACATTGTTGTTGGTTCCAGATACGTTGTAGCCTCATCTCAATCTCTCTTATTTTGTTAGTCTCTACTTAGATTTAGCAATTATTGCATCTCCTATCTTCTTCAAGACCAGATCTGACCAAATTTCTACCTATTTCCACTATTCAATCCATTTGCTCTTTTTTAGTTTTAGTTTTTGTACTTATTCTAAATTTGAAATGCTTTTGTATC
>NW_027338874.1:0-1186 GCF_000331145.2 Cicer arietinum | reverse complement strand
TTATTATTATTATATTAATAATATTATTTTCTATTTTAAATTCTATCAATTAGGCAATCACTCTATTCCATATTCAGTAGTTGTTCCATAATATTTGGTAGTCATTCCATATTCGGTAGCCGTTCAATTAGTCAATCAATCAGTAATCGTTTCATATTTGTTTAAGAGGTAATAATGAGTGTGTTTGTTTCAGGAAAAAAAAATTATTATTTGATACAAAAAATTATTTTTTAGGGTTTAAAGGATGTTTGTTTCATATTTTTTAAGAATTATTTTAAGTAGGCTTTTAAATAGGCTTTCAGGTCAGGCCGAAAAAAAAGCATATGATAGGCCGTAGGCCAGGCTTAGGCCTAAAAAATAAATCGTATGTCAGGCTCAGACCTTTCAAAGTCTGGCCTGGTCTGACCTATTCCCACCCCTAACCACTATACAACTTATTGGTACGTTCCAAAATCAATACTTAACGTTTCAATAAATGAAGTGTCCGATATATAATTTTTGTTTTAAAGAGTATTAGAATTTGTTTGAAACAATTTTATTTTTTAATTTTTAAAAATTTGAATTAGAAAATGGTTTTAAAGAATATTATTAAAGAAAAAATTTGTTTCATAGATATATTTTTAAAAATAGATTTAGAGATGAGAAAAACAAAAAAATTTAAACAGCTTTTTATTAAAGAATTAAAAAAATTGAAAAATAAGAAATAAAATATTATTTATCTATTTTTACTTTTTAATTTTAAAAATAATTTTATGAAATAATTTTTAAAAACAAACAATCTTCATTTTCAATCCTTAAATTCTTCTTCTTCGACCCAAATATTTCCAAATCCGAGTTCAAACTAAAGTCATTGTCCTCATATTTCTTTTTAAAGTCACCACTCTTTTGGTTTGTTTGCCTTTGAAACAAAACACATTAAAACAACATCACATTGAACAACACCTATGTGTTTTACGAATTCTATTTTCTTGGGAACTTTCCATCTTCATCAAATAGAATTTTAGGTCTCAGAAACATTGATATGTTGATAGAGTTTGATATTCATTGGAGAAACTTTTTGAAGCAATGTAGGAGAGACCGGGTCACACGCTCAACAAAGAAAACAAGAACAACAATAAAAGCAATATTAACAAAGAAAAGAGAAAGCAAGAGGAAGAAGAGAAACAACCACGCTAGGGTTTCATAA
>NW_027338873.1:0-1186 GCF_000331145.2 Cicer arietinum | reverse complement strand
TTATAAATTGTTTTTATATTTATATTTTATTATATTTCAATTTATATTTTAAATTATATTTTACAAGAATAATTGAGTAAACTACTTTTTTTTTTCTATCCTCCTGTTTTCTAACCCAGCTAATATTCCTAATAGAAATTTAAACTAGAGAGACATAAAAAAAAATTATGCATTAACTTATCATTTTATTAAACATTGAATTTATACACATATAATAACTTATTCCTATTCCTATAGTATATTTTATTATTTCCATCAAACGGGTGATAAAAGTATAATTGGAAAAAATTGAATTAATTTGCAGGGTTGTGATGCATCAATTTTGTTGGATGAGAGTACCACAATCGAAAGCGAAAAGAGTGCACTCCCAAATGTTAATTCAGTAAGGGGATTTGAAATTATCGATAAAGCAAAAGCTGCTGTGGAGAAAGTATGCCCCGGAGTTGTGTCTTGTGCAGACATAGTTGCAGTAGCAGCACGTGATGCATCATTCGCTGTATGTTTATAACTTGCTTACAATTTGTATATACTACATAATCTAATATTAATACTATATGTTAATAATTTAATATGATGCAGGTGGGTGGTCCATCATGGACAGTGAAACTTGGACGAAGAGATTCTACAACCGCAAGCAAAAGTTCCGCCAATACAGACCTTCCATTATTTACAGATGATCTTCAAACTCTTATTTCTCGTTTTAACAACAAAGGTCTCACTGCTAGAGACATGGTTACTTTATCTGGTAATTTCTTTACAAAGTCATCTTTTGTTTCAATTAAACATGCATAGTTAATTATATATTTTTGTGTAAACTTTTGTTTGTATACAAATTAATATTGATCAATTTGATTTTAACTTAGGTGCACACACAATAGGACAAGCACAATGCTTCACATTTCGTGGCAGGATATACAACAACGCAAGTGACATAGATGCTGGATTTTCTAGCACTCGCCAACGTGGCTGTCCATTGTCTAGTAGCACAACAAACGATCAAAAATTGGCAGCATTGGATTTGGTCACACCCAATTCATTTGACAACAACTACTTTAAGAATTTAATTCAGAAGAAGGGTCTTCTTCAATCTGATCAAGTTTTGTTCAGTGGAGGATCTACGGATTCTATTGTTTCTGAATACAGCAAAAATCCTACAACTTTTAAGTCTGATTTTGCAGCTGCTATG
>NW_027338872.1:0-1184 GCF_000331145.2 Cicer arietinum | reverse complement strand
CAGAAATTTAAAATAAACTTTAAACACCATAAGATTGGACAACCACATCGACACTAGTCATAACCTGCATATTTCACATTACAGTAGTGATTGTGCTAGATGCAAGTCAAACTTAGCAGTAATCCTTAAATAACTCCAACCCATAACTAAGTAATTCTATATATTCAATAAATGCTCTGAATGACTTACCTCAATAGTCATGGGTACGCCAAGCATATTTGGTACAGTATTTACAGTAGTTGGAAAATAGAAGGAACTATCAGACACTGGAGTGGGAGGCCGAGCAGGTGATGGAATAAAACTCTTTGCATTAGGGTTGAGCTTGAATTCCTTAAAACATGAAAGGGAAACAGAAGAAACTCAGACATTGGTCAATAATTTGAAAACAAGAATCAGCTAGTGAAATATTCCTTCTTGAACTGCACCTTTGCATTGGGATTCAAAGACAATTTTTCAGAAGACAATGAACCAACTGACGAACTTGGAGATAAACCAGAACCACGAGATGCCGCCACACCTCTCACAGAATCTGACCCATATGATGCCCCACGTGAATTTAAATACTTTGTTTCCCCATTAGCTTTTCCATATGCTAAACCCTCAGCCGAATCCCTTGGTGATCCCATCTTCTCATGAGATTTTGCTAATATATGAGATGATGAGGCATAGGAGCTGGCATTAGGAGATAACACCCCTTTATCAGAGCCATCTTTCTTCAAGTAGAGTGATGCCTGTGAATCTGCACAAAAATTGGCAGTTGAACACTTTAGAGCTGCTCAAATCTAAGGAAGCCGAAAGAGAAACTTTACATACCCTCATAATTTGACAGTTGAACATCCTCACTTTGCTGCACCAATTAGAGAAGAAAAATAAGAATAAGATTCAGGAGCGTTAGAAATACTAGCAATCTCATGTGAGATGTTTGTGTAGATAAAAATTTGAGCAGTAATGCTGAAACTTTAACTCACTATAAGATTTTCTTCCTTGGTGTTACCACTGGCTCCATGTAGATAGCAACCCGAGTTCTCCATAATTCTGTAATGTTGTTGGATATGAAAATTTGTAATAAAGATGATATTTATGCTTAGAGATTGAAAATGAAATCTTGAAATCTTCAGGGAAAAAAAATCATTGCAATGGAAACAAGTAATTTACAGAAGAGAACCAAGGCAACACCTGCTTTG
>NW_027338871.1:0-1183 GCF_000331145.2 Cicer arietinum | reverse complement strand
CGTTAATCCAAATGCTCAATTGCGTAAGGTAATAAAGTTATGCTTAAAATTTATTTGTGATGAGGTTAATTTTATATTTTTATTCATAATTTCGTTTTGTAGAGAAAGCAAAAAAAATTAAGCAAGTTCAGGACGATGAGGCAACTATTTGTGTTGATACTGCTGCAACACAAGTTAATGTTGCTGGTGTTGAGGTAGTTGGTGGAGAACCTCCACAACTTCAAGATGATTTGGATCTTGAATTTGAGGCTCTTGTTGTAGAGCTTGCTGCTGCATTTGAGGCTTCTCAACCCATTTTTCCTGCTAAAGTTCCTACTTCTTCATCTATTGTTGCTTTTGAGTATTTATTGCATTTGCATCTGAAACTGTTGTTGCTTCGGCGTTTGTTGTTGTATCTGCTACTAGTTCTGATGCTACTACTAAAATAGTTGAGGTAAATTCTACAATTTACATAATCATTAGTCAAATGTGTAATTTATATGTGTAATTCTTCAATGTTAAATAATTATGCAAATATTGGTTGTTTTAACTACGTACCCATATTTATATGATTTCAATTTTGCATTTGTTGCTGATTTTACAGAAAGTGAAGAAAACAAAACCAAAAGGTGCAAGAAAATTAGGTGCTAAGAATGTGAGGAGAAGTGACAGATTGAAAACTACTTTTAAAGGTGTCTATAGTGGTCCTGGAAGTGATTCACGAATTTCATTACTTATAGATGATGTTGATGTTGATGATGATCAAGCAGGTTCATTAATAGTTGATGATGCAGGAAGTTCACAACCTATTTTGCATGATCCTAAAATGGGAGGTTGTTTGGGTCAATTAAGAAATTGAAATGAGATTTGTAGGAGCATGACTCAGTGACCATTTTGAAGTTGTTCTTTTGTTTTTTAGTTGTTGTAGGGAACCTAAGTTAATTGTTAATGTAACTTAAGTATGAATGACAATTGTCTATTTTGGTCAATACAAGATGATTCTTTGTGTCTTGGTTAAGACAAAATACATTTATCTATTTTGATTATGAATAACAATTGTCTATTTTGTTAAAGACAAGATGGTTCTATGTACTTTGGTTATGAATGTCATAAATGACAACTATCTATTTTGGTTAAATTAATTTATTTTGTTAATCCTTTTTACGGGTTAATTTTTAAGTTGATGGAATTGATGATACAGGGC
>NW_027338870.1:0-1183 GCF_000331145.2 Cicer arietinum | reverse complement strand
CAGAAATTTAAAATAAACTTTAAACACCATAAGATTGGACAACCACATCGACACTAGTCATAATCTGCACATTGCACATTACAGTAGTGATTGTGCTAGATGCAAGTCAAATTTAGCAGTAATCCTTAAATAACTCCAACCCATAACTAATTAATTCTATATATTCAATAAATGCTCTGAATGACTTACCCCAATACTCATGGGTACGCCTGGCATATTTGGTACAGTATTTACAGTAGTTGGAAAATAGAAGGAACTATCAGACACTGGAGTGGGAGGCCGAGCAGGTGATGGAATAAAACTCTTTGCATTAGGGTTGAGCTTGAATTCCTTACAACATGAAAGGGAAACAGAAGAAACTCAGACATTGGTCAATAATTTGAAAACAAGAATCAGCTAGTGAAATGTTCCTTCTTGAACTGCACCTTTGCATTGGGATTCAAAGACGATTTTTCAGAAGACAATGAACCAACTGACGAACTTGGAGATAAACCAGAACCACGAGATGCCGCCACACCTCTCATAGAATCTGACCCATATGATGCCCCACGTGAATTTAAATGCTTTGTTTCCCCATTAGCTTTTCCATATGCTAAACCCTCAGCCGAATCCCTTGGTGTTCCTATCTTCTCATGAGACTTTGCTAATATATGAGATGATGGGGCATAGGAGCTGGCATTAGGAGATAACACCCCTTTATCAGAGCCATCTTTCTTCAAGTAGAGTGATGCCTGTGAATCTGCACAAAAATTGGCAGTTGAACACTTTAGAGCTGCTCAAATCTAAGGAAGCTGAAAGAGAAACTTTACATACCCTCATAATTTGACAGTTGAACATCCTCACTTTGCTGCACCAATTAGAGAAGAAAAATAAGAATAAGATTCAGGAGCGTTAGAAAAACTAGCAATCTCATGTGAGATGTTTGTGTAGATAAAAATTTGAGCAGTAATGCTGAAACTTTAACTCACTATAAGATTTTCTTCCTTGGTGTTACCACTGGCTCCATGTAGATTGCAACCCGAGTTCTCCATAATTCTGTAATGTTGTTGGATATGAAAATTTGTAATAAAGATGATATTTATGCTTAGAGATTGAAAATGAAATCTTGAAATCTTCAGGGAAAAAAATCATTGCAATGGAAACAAGTAATTTACAGAAGAGAACCAAGGCAACACCTGCTTTG
>NW_027338869.1:0-1182 GCF_000331145.2 Cicer arietinum | reverse complement strand
ACAACTGCGTAAACATTTGACAAGCCAATATATCTCCCATCATTGTTTGGATCAAGTTCAATAAGCTTCTTGCCAACTATTTCTGCAAGATCTAAATTTCTATGATTAATACACCCACTAAGAAGAGCACCTAACATGGGAGCGGTTGGTTCTATCGGCATTTGACAAATAAATTGATATGCAGCAGTTAATTGACCTGCACGCGCCAGCACATCTACCATGCAAGCATAGTGCTCACTTGTAGGTGTCATGCCACATTTAACAAGGCTCTCAAAGAAGTACCATGCTTCTTTAACTAGTCCTCCATGGGCACACGCAGCCAACAAGCAGAGGTATGTTATCTCATCAGATCGGATACCAACCATTTGCATTTCCTTAAACAATTTAAGAGATTCTTCCACTAACCCATGTGTGGCAAGACCACCAATGATTGCATTCCAAATGAACACATCAGTTTGACTCTTTGAGACGCCACGAAATACAAACAAAGCATCCTCTATTGCCCCACATTTGGCATACATGTCCACAAGAGAAGTCTGTAAGACCATTGTCATTGGTAAACCATTGTTAACAATGTACTTGTGCATCATTCTTCCCTTTTCTAGAGCACCTAGGTGTGCACAAGCAGACAAGACACTCACCATAGTAACTTCATTGGACTTGGGACCAACAACCTGCATCTTTTCAAAGATGGCCATAGCTTCCCTGTACTCCCCAGCCTTCACATAACCATCAATCAAAGAACTCCATGACCGAACATCCCTATCTTGCATAGACTCAAAAACTTTATGAGCCAAAACCATATCTCCACACTTAGCATAGCCATCTAACATGGAATTCCATGATACCAAATTTTTTCCCTGCATACTATCAAATACCTTGTGGGCCCCAATAATATTCCCACAAGAGGCATACATGTGAATCAAAGAGTTTTGGATAAATATATCAGACTCGTGCCCAGTTTTTATAATTTGGGCATGCAGAGAAACACCACTTTCCTGGTTTGAAAGGCGTGCTGAGGCCTTCACAAGAAAGGGGTATGTTAGGTAGTTTGGTGCAACCCCAAGTTGCTGCATTTTTAGAAAAATGGATAGGGAATGAATTGGACTCTTGCTATTTGAATAGCCTCTTATGATTATATTCCAGCTAAAAATTGTTGGACTGTAAAGCTGGGAGAAAACC
>NW_027338868.1:0-1181 GCF_000331145.2 Cicer arietinum | reverse complement strand
AGTTTATTATAAAATTTAGGGTGTTACAAACAACATTTAGATTAATAACATAAAACTATAAAACATGACAAAGTCCGCAAGTATGAACAAATTAAAGTGTTTGAAATACCCATACATTCGAAATTGCAAGAATGAAGACACCAAAGTAATTGATTGAACTTGCACTAGATCGAAGCTGAATTATCAATTTTTAACCAATTGAACAGGACAACAAGCCGGAAAACCAAAACAACACTGCAACAAGGCAAAAAAACAAAACAATGTCACACTAAGACAACAAAATCATGAAAAATAACACTGAAAAAAATTACTTATATTAATAAAAGAGAAGGAGAAAAATGAATTCATTGTTTTTTTACATATTATTTTCTAATGTTCAATCATTTTATTGCGCCAAGGACACTGTAAAGTTCATATATTTAGTTAACTCACTTCAATAAAAAAGAGTTTTATTTTTATACATTGTAATTGTAAAGATTTTTACACTATAAATTACAATTGTTGAAACATTAATAGTATTTAACTTTTGTCCTAACTACTTATATAATTATTTACATAATCAGTTTTAATTTATCTTACATAGTGCACACAAATTAAGAGTATTTCCAAAACTAAGAATATAATCACCGAATAAGCAAAATATTGACCCTCTACAAACCTCTCTCGGAACTCTCCTCCATACGAAACTTGGATGTATGGCCATCGCATAAGGGAGTGTTCTTTGTCGGATTTAAATATTTGTCCTCTATTTCATGTTGCATTCCATCATCATGTGTCGGTTAGAGATGTTGGGTTATGGGTTTTCCCTATTCGACTTATATTTGCATGACAAGTGTAAGACCCTTAATTTTGAAATCCTAAATTATACAATTTTAGGGTATTTTGTGTTGAATTTCTAAGGCTTTTAGCTAAGTTATTGATATTTTGTGAGTTTAATGTCAAAAATATCTTTTTGGCAACCCGATTAAAATTATTTATCGATAAATAATTTAGATTAATTACGGTGAATCTTTTGTCGAAAGATAAATTTTCTGAGATGCGGCGTTTTTCAGAAAAATTTATCTACTGATTGAATTGCGGCGAGAGAACATATTTTTTTGAAAAAGTGGTTTGAGAAGTGGTTTGAGGTGATTGGTGAAATGATGATTTTTATAAAATATCTAAATATTTATTTAGATATT
>NW_027338867.1:0-1177 GCF_000331145.2 Cicer arietinum | reverse complement strand
AAAAAACTCTCCTACATGAAGGGTGGAAATAAAGACATTGTGGGTTCAAATCTGCAATTTTTTTATCTTGAACCGTATTTAATAGACATATTCCTCTTTATTCAGTTATTTATATTTCAATTATAAGAGCATTATCCAAAACAACATTAAAAATTTGAATTGTCTAATGTATTCCCGATTCAAAGGTACACCACACTATTTTTAATAAATTATAATAAAATTATTTTTTACTTAAAATTGTAAGAGTTCACTTTTAAATCAATTTTTAGAGTTCCTAACGAGAGACACCTTTAAAAACCATGCACCTTATCCTTCAATCCAAGACACATCATGTATGCTACACCCTACCCTTCCTATTGTTAGATAATATTGTTTTGATGTGTTAGTAGTAAAGGTAATTTAGACTTTTCTATACTATAGTATATATACCTATTGTAACACTAGCAAACATAAAACTTTGTTTATTTGTTGATGAAACCCTAGCAAGGGTTCATTTTCTTCTCACTTTCTTTTCTTCCTCATCTATGTTTATGTTAGATTATTATTGTTAACATAGCATCAAAGAGCTTTGGTTGATTTTGAGATTTACGATAAAGTGATTCCGAACATAGTGAAATCTATTCGTTTCGCGGTTGGTACCAGTTTCCTCCCTCCATTTTCGTTTATGATCTAATTTTGCTTCTCAGTTTTCAGTGTGATTTTGTTCTTCCGTTTTCAGCGTGAGTGGTTTCTAATTGACTATGCTATTAACATGTTATCCATAATTTTTTTGTTCTCGGTGATTGTGTTCGTGATATTTTCTGTCATTGTTTGTCATGGCTGGTGCTAATGAAGATTATCGTCAAGCTGTTAGTGTCCACCTTAATGGACATAATTACTCTTATTGGAGTTATGTGATGAATTTTTTTTTGAGTGGAAAAGATATGTGGGTTTATGTTGATTGAACTTATGTAAAGCCTATAGATAACAAGAGGGAATTGACTGGGACATGCCATAAATAGGGAGGACTTTATGTTTTGGATGACCTGCAAGTTTAGATAGTTTAGCCTCAACATCCATTGTTGACTTATTATCTATTTTTCGTTTGAATTCTTTATCTTCTAGTTTTTATTTCTGACATTCTTGATTTGGGCATGTTATTGCTTCTAGATTAAAATAATTAACTTCTACTGGAACT
>NW_027338866.1:0-1177 GCF_000331145.2 Cicer arietinum | reverse complement strand
AATAACCTTAAAATCATCATAAAAATCAAACAAGTAAAAATACAAATTCTTGAGAATCAAGAGGCGACTTCATCTCATTGATAGCCATTTCCTCTTAAGGGTGACCTTTCCCTTATAGGTCGCTCCATCTAACGAATAGTCATCTCCTCTCAATCTCGGAACACATCATCACATATCAATTAGGGAACTTACATCTTGTTGATAGCTCTCTCCTCCTACATATGACATTTCTCATAAGGGCGACTTCATCTAACGGGTAACTCTCCCTAATCAAAATGAGGTAAGTAGGTGCACCTACTACCGTCAACGATTTCACAATTATTACAACGATTTTCACAAGACATATTTCAAAGCTTATAACTCAAACAATTCAAACTACAAACATACCACATAACAAAGACCATAAAAATAATTAAGGATGAAATTGAGAAAGAAAAAAATCAAAGGTTGTGTTCCCCAATTTTTCAATAAACACTTTAATATAGAAAACAAGTAAAATAACAATTATAGCATTATAAAAATATATGAGATAACCGTCGTCAACTCACAACTATGGAGAATGACCTAAGTTTGTTCTCCAACAACTCTCATAGTAGCAAGCAATACCTCAACTGACAAATCTTAGTAAAAAAAAAACTTTCTCAAGACTTTAGAAATATTATTTTAAAGTTTAACTAACTCTAAGAAACCATAAAAATCATTTAAATCAACTCTAACCACAAAATAATTTTTTTTTAACCAAAACTAAATTTGTCTAGATTTTCATATTAGCATTAGAGTTGTGTATTTACCTCAAAGAGTCTCAATAAACAAATCTCAAGATATGGGTACCCTTCTCTTTCCTTAGAGTACAAACCCTAACCCAAAATCCTAATCAAAAGAATTTGTAGAAGTATGAGAAATTATGCTCTTGGGGATGTTAAATTCTTTCTAAGGGTTGAGGGTTTAAGTATTGTTGAGTAAGAAGAAGCAAAGAGAAGGAAATAAGAAGGGTTGTCTTGGCCAAGAGGGATAAAAGAAAGAGGAAAAAAAGAGGGGAAAATGTGAGGTGAAAAAAAAAAAGAGGTGGATAGGAGTGATATAGAAAGAGAGTGGGTGTGAGTGAGGTAGTTATTTATTATTTACTATTATTATTATTATTATTATTATTATTATTATTATTATTATTATTATTATT
>NW_027338865.1:0-1177 GCF_000331145.2 Cicer arietinum | reverse complement strand
ACACCAGCAGTGTCTTTAAGAGCCTCATGAGATATGTAGAAACTTCTGAGTTTGTCAAATTGATACAATTTAACAGAGGTAGAATAGTCATATGATCAAATACTTGACACAACTTAACAGAGGTAGAATAGTCATATGATCAAATATAAGATGTAGAATAGTTATACGATCAAATACTTGACACAATTTAACAGAGGTAGAATAGTCATATGCTTGTTGTAGTTGTTATAGTCAGACTAATTAGAGCATTGCTTGTAATAATAGAATCACCAAAGGTGCGTTTAGAGCGCATTCACCAAACATATAGTACACAAATAAAAAATGAAGTCTTGGTATTCGTTAACTTAGATTGACCATTATAGGATGCCACATGAACTTATAAGGAATAAACTGTTCTGGAGATTGCACACTAAAATAAAATATTAGTGCTTTAAATTGATCCTACAAAGTAATATTGTTTTCATAAAAAAACGTTAGGATCATAATTCTTGAAACCAACTTGGTTCTAACATATTTGGTTTCTGCTCTTAACAATGAAGACGACAAACAATCTTATGTTCATGCCACTGTCAATCATTTCATTCAAGATGGTGTTCTTTCTTTTCTCTTACATACTTACCCATAGTTGGTTGCCTTGTGTGCCAAGACTACCATTCTTAATTTTCATACTGCGAATCGTCTGATATGGAGAATCAAAATTTCAGAAGTATCAAATTTTAAGGAAGCTTATTTATTCTTCAAGCCTTTAGGGGAAAATATTCCTTGAGGGAAAGTTATTTGTCATAATAACATTCATCCTTCTATATCTCTCAGTTATTGGAGATTGTTGCATGACATAAAGCATAACCTCTCCATACAAGTTTTCCAAATCACATGAATTTCAAGGAGTGCATTTTGAGCATTGAAAGATCATCCATTTATATCATGTTATATTATATTGTCGTGATTTTTGTGATCATGCTAAATAGGTTTCATGAATGTATGGTAATCTATTTTTGACTTATTCTTTCATTTTACATGATGTAAGATTTACTCACGTCTTCTGTGAATCCTCTTATTATATATTTGTATGCAGATTTTGGTGGTGACAAGAAATCAATGGATCTTGTGGAACACATGAGGTTTGTACTTAGCTTTATCATATTTTAAGTTTTTTTAATATTGTTGATTTTGTTGT
>NW_027338864.1:0-1175 GCF_000331145.2 Cicer arietinum | reverse complement strand
TCTCCACCAAAAAGCTGGAGAACAATTGAAGATCATCCTCAAACACAAATCATTGGAGACACAGCTGATGAGATTTGAACAAGAAAATCATTCAAGAATAATGAAAACAACATGGCAATAATATCTAAAATTGAACCAAAATCAATTTAAGAAGCCATGGTTGATCAATCTTGGATTGAAGCCATGAAGGAAGAATTGCTCAACTCGAAAAAACTGAGTTTTGGGCCTTGGTACCTGATCCACAGAATCAAACAATCATTGGTACACGCTGGGTTTTCAGAAATAAATTAGATGAAGAAGGTAAGGTTGTAAGGAACAAAGCAAGATTAGTTGCTCAAGACTATAACCAACAAGAAGGTATAGACTACGATGAAACTTTCGCTCCAGTTGCAAGGTTAGAAGCTATTTGTATACTTCTTGCATATGCATCTCATAAGCTTGTTAAGTTATTTGAAATGGATACTAAAGTGCTTTTTTAAATGGTTTTTTAAATGAATAAGTTTATGTAAAACAACCTCCTAGTTTTGAGGATCAATCAAAACCAAATCATGTTTTCAAACTTACCAAAGCTCTATATGGTTTAAAGGAAGCACCAAGATCTTGGTATGAAAAGATTAAGTTCCTTCTTAATTAAAAATGGTTTTTTCAGAGGAAAAATTGACACTATACTATTCAAGAAAGCTGATAAAAATTATTTACTCATTGTACAAGTTTATGCCGATGATATTATATTTGGATCAACTAATGAAAAGATGTGTGATGGTTTTTCAAAACTCATGCAAAGTGAATTTGAAATGAGCATGATGTGAGAGTTAAGGTATTTTCTTGGCTTGCAAATTAAACAATATGAAAATGGCATTTTTATTTGTCAACATAAATACATTAAAGACTTGTTAACTAAGTACAAAATGAATGGAGCAAAAATTATGTCTACTCCCATGCATCCATCTTCTTCATTAGAAAAAGATGAAATGGAAAATTTGTTTCACAAAAGGGCTGCCAGTAGGTCTGATATTGTATTCGTAGTAGGATTATGTGCTAGATTTCAATCAGCATTAAAAGAATCTCATTTAATTGCAATAAAACGAATTTTTAGATATCTTGTTGGAACTACTGATCTTGGTCTTCGGTATAGAAAAGGTTCTCATTTTGATCTTGTTGCATACTACGACGCT
>NW_027338863.1:0-1175 GCF_000331145.2 Cicer arietinum | reverse complement strand
AACCAATTCCACATTTAAATATATTTTGCATGAATTGTATTAGTCAACAATGTTTTACTTTTTTTTTTGTACTAAAGCAAACATAACTTATATATATATATAATTATTCAAAAATATATTTATCTTTAATTACATAAACACTTGAATATATTCTACTGTAAAACAAAATTAACATTACTTTTAAATTACATATTATTGTTATTTTATACTCAATAATATATTAAATTCTACCGCGTAATTCGCGGGTTAGTATCTAGTTAATGTTAATGTGGTTACCAACAAAGAATATTTCATATGAACATTTTTTTTCATATTTAATTTTTAAAATGAAAAGTTCAGAACCATATCCAACAAATTAACTCTAAGAACACTTATTTCAAAAAAAAAATTAAACTAAGAGTATAATTTCTTTTTTTACGAAACTAAGAGTACAAAAAAAGTTATATATATACAATAAGATAGATGACAAAGTAAGCATAAAAAGAAATAGTTTGTCAGATATTTTTTATAAAAAAAAAAGGTGATGCAAGTTTACAATAACATTTATTTTATAAAAAATTGTCTAAGAATCCAATGTGTACTTTTCTAAAGCAAAAATCATTAGCCTAAGTAAAACAAAAGAAAAAGGCACTAGCCGTTACGCTGACTAGTTGGGGAACTACCCTTTGATGGCTGGCCTGTTGCAATGGGAGATATCCAAAAAACGTTATTAGAGAATATAAGAAAGATATTCTATGAACACTAAGAGGACTTAATAAAAGGGGTAAAAGACCCAGGTGCCGTAATTACGATAGGTAACGTTGACAATGTGATCGCATCGGAAATAATTGACATTTTTTTTTTTTTTTACAATGCAGTGAATGATATTTTTATTAATTAAATAATTTTAAATTTTTTCATACTAAAATGACAGATATGTATGTGAATTGAATATTTTATTTATATAATTTTTTATTTTTGTAAACCGTTTTTAAACTATATTTAAATTTATATCCATAATGTAAAAAATATAATATAAAATATCTTCAATCCATGATTGGATTATTTGTCATAATCTTATATAGATTTGAGGTGTTAATATTAAATCATAAGTTAAAAACTTAAGTATTTCAATTAAAATCAAATTTTGTTTTCTCAAATATATATATATATATATATATATATATTTATATAAT
>NW_027338861.1:0-1172 GCF_000331145.2 Cicer arietinum | reverse complement strand
AACTTTTTTGGTAACAACCAAGTTGAGTTCAAAAATGGCTCACAAAATAAACCATCTTTGTCTCTATCAAATCTTACAAGCAACACACGGTTTGTGAGAAGAGCATAAAGAAATGTTGCAACCATACTAATCATTTGGTTCCCTAAACCATTTGAAGGTGTCCAAATAAGGTATTTGCACATTGTAGCACCACCTTTGTTGTTTTTAGAATGTAGAATCTTTGTCATGCTTTTGTTGAAAGCTCTACTATTAGGTCCACACATTCTATGAGTTTTTTCATAGTTTCTTAGTTTAGATATCAAATATGAAGAAGGTTTATGAGGAGAAACTTTGCGGTATAAATGAAATTGTAGCCTACTTATGCATGATGCATCATCAAATCTAGAAGCTAAAAGTCCATCAAGCAATTTCTCTTTGTCCTCATGGATTTTAGTGTGTAGAGTTGAATCAGTTGGGGAACTTATCAATAAGCCACTCTTCAAACCTATAGTTTAAAGAGAGATGGAAAAAAAAAATTATATCATACTAATGATCAAGTTTGTTTAACAAAAGGTTTGCGACTGCGATTTGAATCGGGATATCGTAATTTCGATTTACTATTACTAACCTATTGTTTTAGATAATGATCTTCCTTGAGTTGTAGTACCATTTTGATTTTTACCGTGCACCTTAAATTTTCCGAGTTCAATAAGGAAATAGAGTGGGTTTTGAAGTATAACAAAAAACACTTAACATAACAAATGATGACTCTATTTATAAAGCTAAATTGAAATACAACAATACATCTTAAATCATATCCTTAAATAACAAACATATTCTAAAATCATTTTAAACATACTTTTTAATATTAATTATATAATAAATCTAAATATATTTAAATTTAAATTTAGAAGAAAATAAGTTGAAGAATGTTACGTACCTTTGACATGGTATCACTATTGTTATAGCCTCCTTTTATGTAGTCATATGATATGTGATGTTTTCTTCCACCATTGGTTGTAAAATTTGTAATGTTGTGACCATTTTCATTTTCTCCAACAAGTACCACCTTGTCTTTTGTTAACCCCTCAAAGAGAGAGAAACTTGAATTTGAATACATGAAGATAACAATGAGAACAATAGGAAATGATATGAAAATTACAACAAAGATTGTTGTGAATCTCTCCACCATC
>NW_027338860.1:0-1170 GCF_000331145.2 Cicer arietinum | reverse complement strand
ATATTTAATTACTAAAATTGAACAAAAAGTTCCCAAGTTGATTGAAATAATATTTAAAATTAAGAACAGTAATAAAATTGATCTTTTATAATAAGAAAAATGTCAGGGATAAGTTTCACTTCGAATCCAATCTTGGTGTCTAATTTGATCCTAGTTACTGAATTCCTTAATTGAATAATTACCGAATTCTTTTTATTATTCTTGCCCTAATGTCTTAGTGACAAAATCTTTAATTCTAAAGTAACCCCTAATTCCTTAGTGGATTTAGGATTAGAATTAAGCCTTACCGTACAAGAGTTCTCTTGTTAAACTATTTCCTTTGCAACTAGTTTGATTGGTTTCATGACCTACATCTATCCCTAGACTACAAATTCATGAATTTCTCATCTCTAGCATTCGTTAAGTCCACTTCCGTTTTAAAATAAGAATTGTAGAACATTTTAAAGTAGATCAAGCAATAAAAAACATTAAGCAATAAAAAGCATTAAGCAATAAAAAACAAGAGAATTTTATAAGATTAATCCACGAGTTCAGAGTTTCATCAATACCTTTTCAGGTTACACTGTCAATTTCGATTCATGATTCTATTTCAGTTTATTTGATTATATTGATATTTTGATTGCTTAAATTTAATTTCAATAAGATCAATTAAATTCATTTGACTGAATTTGGTTTCAGTTTCTAATTTAATTGAATTATAATGTTGTGACGCTTGACTGTTAATTGTAATATTTTGATGATTGTGATGCTTAATCCAGTCAATGAAATCGAATTCACATAGGATTGATTACACTTGTTTGATCAATTCTATATTCAAATAAGAATAGAATCGCGAATTAGAAATTAAAATCATTGATAGAATATGTGATAGGTTTGAAACTCGAATAAGTGGATTAATCATTTTGCTCATCTGTTAAAACAAAAATCTAAGAAACCCCCTTTCTAATTTCAACTTTCAATTTGATTAATATTATTATATCAGATATCCTTGTGAAACGACTTGAGTTATTACCTCTATTTATATTTTATCAATTGTAATTGACCGGTGTGCGACATCGGATCAAGGTGCGAAAAAATTATGTGTTTAGAGTTGCTGGAAAAATACATAGAGGATTTAGATCTCATTTGTCAAATTGCTACTTAAGAGATCGTGATGGAAATTTGAATGTT
>NW_027338859.1:0-1170 GCF_000331145.2 Cicer arietinum | reverse complement strand
GTCTGTTTTTTCTGTTAACAACAGGCAACCAAGGGTTGTTGAACAACAAGAAATTCCCCTATTCATATAAAAAAATGAGAGGAGAATCCAAATCATGCTATAAGAAACGAAGCATGTTGCCCCTTTTTTATAGGTTTACATCACAGCAGGAAAACCCAAACTAGGACTCTCTCTGACTAGTGCATTACAACAAGAAGAACTGCAAGGCCAAGGCAATCATGGATATGCCACCACCCTACTACTCGAAAGCCGACCTCTTCTTCGTCCGTGATGGACGTTGCAGATCAAAAGTGGAAAGATGCAGTTAAGGAGATCATCGCCACCACAGCGCAGTCTATAAATGAGGATCATAGGAGCTATAAGAGGCCATATGATGACAGCATGGCCAAGAAAGCGTTCCCGCGAGACTACGTCCCTTCGAAGTTTGATACATTTGACGAGACTGGTGATCCAAAAGAAGATATCGCTCATTTCGAGCATTTAGCCAAATTTCAGACACAATGCGTTGATATCGCTCAACATAAAAAGCTGCTTATCAAGCAGTTCCCTAGCGCGCTCCGAAAGAACGCTTTCCGCTGGTTCTCCAGACTGAAAGCAAGATCTATTAGGTCCTGAGACAAGTTGTTTGAGTTATTATGCTCCCGTTCTTTGAGGAAATCTATCACGTCGGAAGATTTACGGCGTAGTAAAAAGGAACCCGAGGAGTCGGTTGAGCTATGGGAACGATCCCGTTTATTAGCAAGCCTTTCTCCCACGAAATCGGTTAGCAGAATCTATCCCAGAAGAGAAATTGGGAAAAATTTGTATTGCGGGAATCCGCATTGAATTGCGCTCGGGCTTGATTATTGCTGGAGGCCCTACTACTTTCGATGAACTCTCTCAACGTGCTACTGGAAGCAGGGCAAACCTGATTGAACGGCACGCATATGCTAATGTCGCAGATAGAAGTCGGAGACCTCCTAAAGGTAGCAAAGACAAAGGGAAGAAAGAAGGTCATCGAAAGGATTTGCACTTTGACATCAAGAAGAGCTCAAAGTCAAACGAGCCCTTATATATAGGATATAGGCAATGATATGCTGAAATTACCGAAGTCTGACTACCAAGTGCAGCCCGAAGATGAAGATGATCAATGGTTCCGCCTTTAATGCAGGAAATCAAGTAATTTCCCAA
>NW_027338858.1:0-1165 GCF_000331145.2 Cicer arietinum | reverse complement strand
AAAAAAAAAAAATCTAGTATTAGTTAGAAGACTCATAATCATGATAGTATCCAATTTAATTTCCCTATCAGTTTTTATTGAAAAATGTATCCAAACTGACTCTAAATGAAACTTAACAATAGATAAGATACCAACAACTCCACTAACAAAATCATAAAAGAAGTTTGCTGGGCCGACACTAAACAACTGCTACTAAGTCTTAAGTATAAAACTCAATCTCATCTATATCTTTTTCTAATAAAAATTAAGTATAACAATATTTCCATGACAAAAAAATCGGATTAAAGAAATAAAAATCGAAAAAGCATAGAAAGATTGGTAAAGCATTGTCATGTAAAGTATAAAAAACAAAGGAAGATTGATAAAGCATAAAAAATATTAAAGAGCATAGATAAATATTGATATTCATGAATAATTAGAATATATATATAATTTAAGATCAAGATGAAAAGACTAGAATTGATCTTCAATAATGAGATCTAAGCCTTTTTCAAAGTTTCTTTTTCGATTCGATCTCTGTCTCTACAAAAATCTAATAAATCCCTCAAAATGAAAGTAACTTTGCTTTTATAGTGTTTGAGTATATGAAATTTCGCTTAGCAAATTTTGGATATCTTTATATTGAAGCAAGGAAAAGCTAGTCAAATTGTCTCAAATTCACTTAGAACTACGCGAAATTTATCTAGCGCTGTAAAAAGATACAACAACGTTTTTTAAAATAAAAAAGCGTTATAAAATAGGTAGATATATTGTGCACTTGTTATACTCGTTTTACAGCGCTTTTTGGACAAAGCGCTGTAAAAGGTGCGTTCAATAGATGCATTATTATGCACCTATTACAGCGTTTTTTTGAAAAAGCGCAGTAAAAGGTGCATTCAATAGATGCATTATTATGCACCTATTACAGCGCTTTTTGAAAAAGCGCTATAAAATGTGCAAACAATAGATGCATTATTATGCACCTATTACAACGTTTTTTTGAAAAAACGCCGTTAAATGTGCATTCTTATTTTAGTTTTATTAAAAAACGCTGTAAATTGAATTTTTAAAAAGCGCTTTTTAGTTTTTTATGGCATTTTTTTAGAAAGCGCTGCCTTTTAAATTTTTTTCCAAAATCATTTTCATCCAGAATCAGTTCACAATCAGTACACAACAACAGAACTAT
>NW_027338857.1:0-1163 GCF_000331145.2 Cicer arietinum | reverse complement strand
AAAAAAAAAAAACATAATTGTGATAAATAAAAATTACATTCTATTGTAACAGATGTAGGTACAATTGACTAAACTCCATGATCAAATCATCTATCTACTTTAACGTGTGTTCTGTTTATCGTTAGTGTTCTGATTGTAGTTTATTATCTATCACATAGAAAAGTAGAATTTTTATTTAGAACTAGCATAATTTTTATGTAATTTTTATTTTAAATATTCCTCTTCAATCTTTTCTTTTTGTTATTTATTTTACCTATTGTTAATTGGTGGATTTTTTCTTATAGTGTTACTTTTTTTTACTTTCTTAATAGTGATTATTATTATGTGAAAAGTTTTTATTTAAAATTGTAAAGGTATTTTTGGTAGAAAAATAGACTATACCAAAATGGAGCACTGCCATTGTATATAATGTTGTATATATATAGTATAGATGCCTACTATGGTAATCAGTAAATCCTACTTATAATACCCGTAAGATTAATTAATCATTATAGTGACTGTAGAGTATTATATAAAAAAAATGACTGTAAAGTACGTTTAGATTGATTTATTTTCAACTTATTTAGCTTATAGATAAAAGTAAAATAAAAAATAAAAAAAACTCATATTTGTCATTGTATTTGGAGGAAATTATGAAAAGAGAAATTATAGTATTAATTTAATCCCCACACGTTAATAATATTTCAAAATAATTCTTGAAATTGCAATCTATTAATTAGAATGAGAAGACAAATTAATTTAATTAATATTTTGTTCAAATAATATCAGTTAATTAGTAAGAATTTAATTTTAGAATCTTAAGTGAAAGAATTCGAATTTCAACTAGAATAGTTGCAAAATATTGATAATGAGTGACAGTGATATTAATAATAATTTTTTAATTTCTAATTTTTTAAAAATTAATAGTTGACAATTTTCATAATTATTTTAAAATTTTGTTATAATGTGAAGACTATGTGATATCTTCGATTCTATAATTTTAAGAAACAACTTATGCTATAAGTACGTCTCCTTAACTAGATCTTGTCTCTTGATGTAACGTTTTGTTTCAGAATAGATTACTACATATATCTCATACTATAAATGTCCGATTGATGTATATAATAAAAGACATAATAATAATAATAATAATAATAATAATAATAATAATAATAATAATAATA
>NW_027338856.1:0-1162 GCF_000331145.2 Cicer arietinum | reverse complement strand
TATATATATATATATATTATGCCGAGTAGAACATGGTAGAGTGAATACTAAAGTACTTGTCTCGATATTCATATCTAGTTATTTAATGTAAAGTAATCAATACAGACACTCGTAACCATAAAACATAATTTACACTATCTATTGTGTGTATTTTTTATTGATACTTAATAAGTCTAGGTTCACTTGCCATCCCTGGATGTACCTTGATTTTAAAGATGAACGATGTGGCCAATAGGATAGATTAGAAAAAATGAAGAGGTTCAATTGAAATATAGGAACATGATTAGTGGAATTGGTCCAATAGTGGAGAAATCATAAAGGCCTTCTACTACAAAAATTGTTCTTAACATCGGCTCAAAGCTAAGTTAAAAAATAAAAGTCCTCACTAACATTGATTTAGCCATAGAAACTTGTAAAGGCTAACATGCCCGAGGCTAAAATGTAGCGCTGGCTAAATGACAACTGAAACTATCTTAGCGTCGACTTGGTCAAGTCACCTGCGACACTATGGTCAAAATTAACATGTTTTATGCTAAGATCAACTCACTAATGATAAATTATTCAAATGACGTAATGTCGGATAGGTTGATACTAAAGTCACCAACCTAAAAGTCAACTCTAAATATTAGTATCGGTTCTTCGACGTTACTTCTAAAAAAAGTTCAAGTGGAATTTTAGAAGTGTGGTTTTTTTATCCGTAGAAACAATAAAAACAAAAATACTATATCAAATTTGTCAATAATAATTATAATGCATTAACAACAGTACCAAATTGTTCTTACACTACAAAATTATGACAAAGTAGTTTGAAATTACTTAATAACAAAGTCTTGCATCAAACACATTTGTCACACAACAAATGCAAAAAAGTATTGGTAACATAATAAGTCAAATTAATATATAACGACTAGAGCCGTCAAAAAAACCCCCAACTACAAGGTCTCCTTACTTTTTTTGTTTTATTATTAGGCACCCTATCAAAATAATCTTTTAAGGGCCCCTTAATTTCGGCCCATTATTTAATGGGGCCTAAAGGAGGGGGCTCTAAGGGCCCATAGGCCCCCAATATTTTGTAATTTTAAGATTTTTTTCTTGAAAAAAAAATTTATTAAAAAAAAAGTGAAAATTTTTTATCGAAAAAAAAAATCAGAAACTTTTTATC
>NW_027338855.1:0-1161 GCF_000331145.2 Cicer arietinum | reverse complement strand
ATCTTTACGAATAGCCTTTATTTAAGTCTCAATGATCTTAAAGAAATTAGAGGTTGTGTTATGTCTGCTCTCAACAATGTCAAGGAAGACTCTATCAACTTCAATAAAGGTATTATACCCTTTTGGAGAATAGGCTTAGGGGGATTCAAAATAGCTTGGAGAGAGTTGACTCAGTTCGTCTTGTCATGGTGTGGAGCAGCAACTCTAGCAAGAATTGAATCAAGTTCTTTTCCTAGAAGAAGCTGTTTAGTAACGGAAGTCTAGGGAACATTGGATTAAGTTTGGTGACAAAAACACCAAGTCTTCCATTCTCAAACAATTATAAGGAGGAAAAGAAATAAGATCAATGGTCTCATCTTGTCGTCTAGTGCTTGATGTACTAATACCTCTTCAAGAATTTCTTCTCCCCAACTGAGGTTGCCCCTAACACCTCTTTTGTAGTCAACCAAATTTCTAGGCTTGATAATGACAATGTAAAAGCTCTTACTCAGCCGGTTACTAAAGAGAAGGTGTGGCACGCTCTCAACCATATGCATCCATAGAAATACCCTACATTGGATGGGTTCCAAAGAATGTCTTTCAGGAATTATTGGCACATTGTTGAAGATGATATTTGCAGTTTGATCTACCAGGCTTCCAATACAGGTTTCTTTAACCCTTCAATGGCTGAAACTCTTGTTTGTTTAATTGCTAAAGTGGATTGCCCCAAACATTTTAAGGAATTCAGACATATTAGCTTGTAACACTATTTACAAACTCTTAAACAAGGTGTTGGTAAATAGAATGAGGCCTATATTTGACAATATAATTGGGCCCTATCAAAACAGGTTTCTGCTATGAAAGGGAGGGAACTAGTGATAATGCTATTATACCTCGAGAGATCATCCACTCCATGAAAATATCTAAAGCAAAAAAGGGTGATGTTGCTTACAAAAAAGACTTGGAGAAGGCTTATGACCATTTGGATTGGAACTACCTATTCATGTATCTAATCATGGGCCTAGATTTTCTCATCATTATTTTTTTTTGCAGATAATGTGCTCTTTTTCTCAAAGGTAGCTAGTGCTCAAGGAAGATTAATGGTTAACATGTTCAATAGCAGAGTTACATAATTCGCTAGTAACCCCTACGAACCGCGAATTGGTTCGTGAGTACCGGTTC
>NW_027338854.1:0-1160 GCF_000331145.2 Cicer arietinum | reverse complement strand
AGGTAATCATTATCTTCCCATTAGGTTAATTGTGCAACTTTCTTATCCTTTTCGGTTTGTTCACTTGTTTCTCTCAGTACTAGAATGTCATCTTTCAAAATGTTGACAACTTTTTTTATAGTTAAAAAAATAGCATCTTTTGTTGCCATCGTTTGAGGTGACATCCCTCAAAACGAAAAAGTTTATTGAGATCAGAAGCAACGTAATCAGATCAATAATCTTTTCAATTTACATGATAAAAAGAAACGTTTTAAAATTGTTATTTTTGAGATTTGAAAAATTGTTTTTAAAATTATTTTCAGCCTATAAACAACTGGGTTGAGTCGCGAACAAAGTCGCTCAGGATAAAATAACTCAATTAAAAGTGTATTAGTATTCTACTACATCGTAGAACACCATTTTAAAAGTATACCCTCAATATAATTATAATGGTCACTCTAAAAGTATGGTACTTAAACTACTCATAAAACAAAGGCACTATGACCTAAAAATCGTTCTAAAACTGAAAGGATATTGGTATTAAGATCACTCAAAAAAATCGAATGGATAAAAAGAAATGAGAGAAATGACTCAGAAATGTATCTAGTAGAAGAAGGAGAAGAGAAAATAAAAATTGACACTCTTTATACATTGATGAAAGCTATCCTACATATATAAATTATTCAATGTGTAATTTTATTATTTATAAAGTTGAATTTTAATTAATGTATGAAATTTTCCAATGTGAGACTTCGTATTTTTTTCAATTTACACATAAGTTCCAACAACAAGTACCTTAAACCACATGGATTAGAAAAAAAGAAAGAAAAAAAACACAATGGTAGAAGGACAACATTATCTTAGACATACTTTTAGCTTAATAAGGAACTCAAAAAATACGTTTTGTTGTTGCATGCAAATGATTTTAGTATGAAGAATATTAAAATCAATTACCAACTGGGGCCTTAAAATGACAATAATCAGGAATTAAAATCATAACTTCAAATGGACATGCAAAGAAATAAATGGAAAAAAGTTAATAACAAAATATACATCGAAAAAAGTTCTTTGGTTGCATGCAAATGAAATGTGACAACTTTTACTAAAAAAAAAAATAAAATTAAAATAGCTAAATTCACGCAACCATTGTAAAATATGGTCGAATTAAAAACTTATAGTTA
>NW_027338853.1:0-1156 GCF_000331145.2 Cicer arietinum | reverse complement strand
GTAGCGGTCATGGTCCCCACAAACGCTTAATTTTTTAAATAGCTTTAGCATTTATGGAGGTCTGAGACCTCACAAATCTGTGTTGGACTTTTCCGTCACATTTTTGTGAGGGCTTAAGCCTCACAAATGGTAACAAAAAAACCAACTTTTATGGTCGTTTTGGCTGCCACAAAACTTTGTGACTGACTTATTTGTGGTTTTCTTATGTGACTGATGTCCTCCCTTTGTGAGAGCTTTTGGCTGCCATAAAAGCTTGGTTTTCTTGTAGTGTACTTGGAGTAGTTGATTCTTCACTCGTCTTATTTTGAATCCATTATTCTTGTGTGTGTTAATTGTTTTTGTTCTTCTTATTTTTTTTATAGATGTCTTCAAAAGAAAAGAGTAAGTAAAGCTCTTTTGAAGAAAAATCACATGACTTTACCACACATGATAACTAAGGTGGTTCGATAAGCAGCAACTCATCAAATAGTGTAGCCTTTATATAAGTTGTCGACATCCAAAATATGATGAGGACGAGTTTAACAATGATGAGAGTGAGGACCAATATTGATTTCTAGTGACATTTTTATTTCGTAGTTATAGCTACATCTTATGCTTAGACTAGTAATGACAAGAGTGGGGATACGTGTTGGAACCAAACTGATTTTATACTTAGAGTTTTGAGGATAACAAAATATTTTATGAGAAAAATATATTTGACTTCAAAGTGTATGAAAGAAGATATGGCCAATATTTGAAGAATATTTAATCAAGATTTATCTACAATTAAATATGAACATAATCAATTTGAAGAATTTAGAAAAACAATATGAACAAAATATGAATATTATCAATCTGAAGAATTTACAATTTCAATCTAAGCAAAATAGGAACAAAATCAAATCGGAAGAATTTACAAACGCAATCTAAACAAAATACAATTCATAATTAAACATAGACTAAATTGAACCTCCAATTTTCACTATAAATAGATACTCAAGAATGAATAAGAAAATCATCGAAAAGTAGAAAAGAGTAGTCTTAGAGTTCAAAGAGAGAAACACTAGTTCAATGAGAAATATTCTTTAAGTGTTTTTTCTTAGAGTGTGAGAGATATTATTATTATCAGCTTTGTTAGAAGCAAACACTTAAAGTTCCAATCTTTTGTATCCAACTC
>NW_027338852.1:0-1152 GCF_000331145.2 Cicer arietinum | reverse complement strand
CAATTAATCATTTCGAAGATCTTTTCCACTTCTTGAATCCATTGATCAGCTTTTTTCGGGCTCTCATCACCCTTGAACTTTGGAGGATTGTAACGACGAAAATCTTCCAATCCCCTATACTCAGCAGCACGGATCTCTCTTTTCCTCTTCTCCAGATCCCGTAGAGTCTTTGCAGCTATCTGTGCAGCAACAGAAGCAGCCATGTTATTCATAGGTTCCGCCATTTGGTCATCCCTATTGACATTCACTCTGGCAGTGTCGTTCCTTCTTGGTTCCATTGTTTCCTTCAAAACCAACATCAACAAGAAGTCTTAACACCACTTCGAATAATTCCAAAACTAACTTCCGACTACATCAACACATAATAACTACCCCTGATTTGACAACTTAGAAAAATTACCCCAACGCATGATCAGATAACGACTCCCAACCTACAATCTATAACCAAAAGCTCTAATACCAAAAACTGTAACACCCCTTTTTTAAATAAAAAAAAAAACAAATTCAAATTCATAAACAAAGAAATAAATACTTTTGGACAAAATATTTAAGTCATAATACAACGACAAAAGTCAACAATATTTACAAACAGCGGAAATAGTTTTTTGAAACAAAAATACAAGTATTTAAGCAGCAAAATACAGCGAGGCTGAGACATATCAAACATAGCTCATACCCATGGGTATTCTCGGCAGACAATTGTACAAAAACACTGCCCCAAGAATTTTAACTCCCCCGTGTCACATCAAAAAAAGTGATACATGGACCCATCAAGACAAAAGTCAAGCTGACAATATAAGGTATAGGTACAGTCTTCCAAAATGACATAATTACAACCACAAAAGAAAGACATCTAACCCATATACAACCATCTAATATGATCATGCTACAAAAAATTATACAACCCAGGTGATCTCCACGCGCCCTGCAAGATCCTCCTGACACAGCTTCGGTCAGGTATGTCTAACTACCTTCCGATCTCCAGGGAATTAACTAGTAGGATGATCCTGGTCCTCATCTGAGGGCAAAGCCCATATTTCCACAATAATTGTAAAGGGTCACCAAGCGAAATTAACAAATAACACTTAGCAAAATTCTTATATTTTCAAATGTTCAAAAGAACCTTTCGTCTTAGCATACTCCTCGAAAGGG
>NW_027338851.1:0-1151 GCF_000331145.2 Cicer arietinum | reverse complement strand
GCTGACGCAAAATAAGGGACATCGAAAGAAATTTAAGCAATCTCATAACACCAAAATTAATTTACTAATTTATTTTTATTGGTGTTAATTTTTATTTTCATTTCATTGTGTATATTTTAGTATAATAAACTGAAATTTAAAACTTATTTAATATTATTAAATATATAACAATGCAAGTAAGATTTTTACAATTTATACAATCATAGACACCTTAATTATGATTATGAAATATATTTCATTGTCATAACACAATTTTGTTAAACTTTTAATGTTTTCGATCATTAATTGTCATTTGGATATTTCTAGACAATTTTCACAATTTTGAACTTTATCATCTCTTAGTAATATACATTGATAAATAATTAATTCTTTCACTAAATCTTAGTTCTACAATATCAAAATAATTTTGTATCACCAAACTCAACCTCTAAAATATTGATATTTTACAACATATTAATTAATAAGATAATTTTTACTCCAAATTAACACTTTTAACTAAAAAAAAGAAGATTAATTTCACATATTAACTCACAATAGGCGGGTATACATCTAGTTTTATATTATTATTGAATAAATTGTACTCTTTTGTCAAAAGATATATTGTATAGTTGTTTAAAAAATTAAAAGTATGAAATAGGTCTCCCAAATGTTCTCTGAATCGTGATCTTGCACATAATCTTTAGTTAGAGTTACATATAATATTGCAAAAAGAGACATAAAACATAGACTACAAGAAAAATAATTAAAATTAGAGTGGATGTTTTTGCCACACTCAAATGCACAAAACCATTCTTGTAAAAAAGATGAAGAATTTTGTGATAGTGAAGACCATATCCATCCTTTTAATATTTTTTGTCATGATAGATTGGAAGTTAGAAAGTTGGCTTTTGTACCCGTCAATTAATCTTATACCCCCTAAAAATTTAAAATTGTCCTTAAAAATTTCATTGACTAAATGGTACAAAAAAATTACTTCAAAATCTCATCCCTCAACTAAATTTCCGGTACGTAAAATTTTTCCATTAAAATCCGGTACACAAATATTCACAATTGGGAATTTTGTATTTCAAATTTCCGGTAGTACAATTATATTACCAGAAATTTCGCCACACCAGAAATTAGAAAATGCGGTAGTTACATTTTTCTTATCG
>NW_027338850.1:0-1151 GCF_000331145.2 Cicer arietinum | reverse complement strand
CTCAATATATATGAGTTAAAACTCTTTGTAGTTATGGATCAATGGGATTATAAATGAAGTCCATAAGTTAGTATGTTGTTGTGTGTTTAGCTTCCTCTTAAACAAGTTGTTTTACTGTTGTCTTGAATTCTTATTTGACCATTTAAGTTCTATGGCTAGTCTTTTGAACTTGAAAAAGGAAAAAGTTGGAATTACTTGATTTAATATGGATATAGTGAATATAACACAAAAGATATTGATGTTAAATGGCTAGGAACAACTTTTTTACTCTAAAGGAAACCATATTCATCGAATCAAATTATAGAGTACATTGTTGTATACAAATTCAAGTTTGCTAAAAATAAAAAGGATGAATCTGTGAACAAACTCACAACACATAAGTTAATAGTGCAAAACAGAAAGATACCTTTATATATGACAAAATTCAAGTGCTTGGAATAATTATGTCTTCGAATTTGTAATGTTGACGACGCCAAAGTCATTTATTAAAATTTTTAATTGATCGAAACTACTTTGTCAATCTGAACAAAAAGTGAACACCGCACCAAGATAGGGAAACCAAAATGCACCGCACCAAGATAGGAAAACCAAAATGCACCGCACCAAGTCAGGAAAGCAAAATACGCCATACTCAACCAACAAAATTACAAATAAGAAAATATAAAAGAAAACTAAATTTGTGTAAAAATCATTAATTTAAATAAAATGGAGAAATGGCGGCTGTGTTTTTCTGTGTCTATGTGCTAGGAACAACATTTAATCCAATAAAAATCATGATTGTGTCATTAATGCCATATGATTCAATTTGTAGTATGAACATAGTGAAGCATATAAATTTTATAACTAAATTATATCTTTAATTACTCTATATCCTATGAATCTTAGACAAATTTTCTGTCATCATATCATTGCATATTTGATCTTATTTTACTTATAACTATCAACCAAAGATGTTTATTTGTTACTTGTTACTTTAGATCTTGATTAATTAAAACTAGATTATAGATTTCAAAAAATTTAGAACTTAGCTTCATTAATCTTCATGAAAATGATACTCTACTACTACTTGATTGATGGAGAAATTTAGACTATTTTTAAATTATGTTGAATTTAATACTACTACTACTACTACTACTCCTCTACTACTCCTC
>NW_027338849.1:0-1150 GCF_000331145.2 Cicer arietinum | reverse complement strand
TTGAGTTTTTATTAAAAAATTTGGAGTTGAAGATGAAGATTATTGAGTTTTTATTATTTAATTAATTTATTAACTAATTAATTAGTTTTAAGATTTTAACTAAATGATTAAATGAGTTAATAAAATGAATTTTAATTACATGGTCACCACGTGTTACTTCATCCAAAATTAGTCATGTCACCATTTTTTTACTGAAAAAGATTTATAAAAGACTTTTTTAAAACTTGTTAGAATTTGCAAGGGTATAAATATAATAAAAATAAAAATAAAGTAGAGGGACTAAAATCAAAACGAAGCATATTTGCAAGGACCAAAAACATATTTAAACATAGTTTAAATAAGATAATTCAATTTATAAGCAAATGAAATGTGATTAGAGAGTGTAAGATAAATATAGAGAAGCGATAAAAAGATCACACAAAAATGTATCATAGTTCATCCAAGGTGGGATACGTTCATTGCTCACTATCTGTGAGATTTTCCATTAATGTGCTCAACACCAGACCATTATGCTTTGCACTATCTTTTTTATCACACCTTGATCAATTATAAAATTCACCTCTCAACCTTGAAAACAATTTGTACAACTACCTTTAAGTCCATAAAGGATTTTTACAAGTACATTTCAAAAACAAAAAGAATTTTGACAACACACTCAATCTAACCTAAGAGATAAACTTAAGTTACAAAATGTTGTGTATGATAAAGAATGTTTGGGATATAAGGTTTTTCAATTCTTGTTTGAGACTAATAAAAACAAAAACTCATTAGACACACTTACCAAGTATCAGATGTGATTTGATCATATTAAACACATGTTTGCATTACTATTATGAATGTTATTGATCAATCTAGAACATTCTTGTCTTGAATCTAAAGGTAACATGAGTGAGTGTGAGAATGACCTACATGCATAGCTTTTTGCAGTAATAGTGCTAGTACAATGTACTATTATCCTTTTGTCCTTGTTTACTACTCATCAATCTTGAGATCAATCTGAAGGTTATTTTAACCAATTGGGCCTTCAATGCACTACAAGAAAAGAAGGAATTTGTGAGGGCCAAAAGCCCTCACAAAGGGCAAGTAACAGCCACAAAGGGGCTATTTGTGGCGGCCTTAGGCAGCCACAAATAAGCTGGTCACAAACTTT
>NW_027338848.1:0-1145 GCF_000331145.2 Cicer arietinum | reverse complement strand
TTTACATTAACAAATAAACTAGAAAAGATTTAGAGATTTTGTCAACCTTTTTCTTTGGCTTATTCCTTGAAGTTCTCATGGCTTCCTTCCTCAAACTTTCATTAGGAAGACAATGCCGACGAACAACAAGATCCATCGAAGGACCAACTTCTACCAATTCCATTCTTGGGACAACCGTACCCGATTTTTTCAACCGCAACGCAGAGTGCGTAAAAAACACCTTAGTTGCAGACAGGGCAGTACATACATATGCACGGTCCACTCCAGCAAGATTTAAATTCTCCACAACCTACATGAATCATGTGCATCACTTCTGTTAACATATTTCAGCTAAAAACAAAAGAATGTGGAAGAGCAATTATTCACCTCTCCGCGAAAAAGATCGAGTAAAACCTCCTTCAAATGTTTTAGCTTTTCCACAGTCTCAAATCCTTCTCCAATGAAAGCAATAAAAGGCTTTGACCCTTCCTTTGGAGATAATTTTTTATCGTATGTAAATGACTCCATGGTTCTAAGATTTTCAACCCCGACTTCTACCAGATCATAAACATGGTGATCATATGTTCTTCCGATAACAAGGTTATCAGGTCGCTTCTTTGAGTGAGATCCATACTGCAAAATACAAGCAACTTTGATCATTACCAAATCGCTATCCATGCAATATTTAGCACTCATACTATATGTTAAATAATGAACTCAATTAATTTAGAGGAAGAAGTCTGTATTAAGATGTCAATATCACACTTTTTTATAACTCCAACAAAGGCCTTGCATCACAAGTTTCGGGTAATACTACTACTATCTGAATACAAATAAAGTTGACCCTAATCTACCATCATAACTAAATCTGTTTCATGGCAAAATCACAATGAGTTACTATGATTTTGCAAAAGCTATATAATTCAGCTTCTGCAAAATCACGCTGACTCACTGTGATTTTGTCAATCCAAACGGGAAACCAAACATACACTAACTATAAATAGCTTAACATACCAAGTACAAATTTTTAACTTTTTAACACAGGTGGTTGAAATAGTGAAAGCGGGTAAAAACCTAAATAATTCTTACACAAGGGAGAGGACGATTTAACATTAGATCAATGCTAACAGCAAATTGTATGACTAACAAAGACTTAAAATAGATTT
>NW_027338847.1:0-1145 GCF_000331145.2 Cicer arietinum | reverse complement strand
TTTTGTAAACTAAATTTTAAAGTTTATTTCTTTACAATTTATAAGAGAAATGAAGTTGGTAGTTTTGAGTGAAATTAGTTTGATTAGAAACGAGCTCTTACACTAGTTACGGTAATATTTACGCAACTATAGAGTTGAATAATCTTGTTTCTCATAAACCCTACATTTGATTCTAACCCATCAATTGCAACAGTAACAACCATGTTGAAATCATTTATCTGCAACAATGCTTTCGCCATATCAACAACACTCTCCCACTTCTCCTTCCCATACCCATTTTCTCACAAATTCCTAACCACCACTACCACTTCACACTCATTCACCGTTTCCTACTTGATCAACAACTTCAACTTCTCATCAGAACTCGCTCTCAAAGCTTCCAAACAAGTTCACTTCAACACTCCCAATAAAGCCGATTCAGTTATCAACTTCTTCACAACCCACGGTTTTACTGACACAGACATTCAAAAGATCGTCAAAAGAGAACCTTGGCTTCTTTCCTGCGATACCCACAAAAGGGTTTTGCCAAAGTTTCAATTTTTACTCTCCAAAGGTGCTTCTCCCTCTGACATTGTTGGCATCGCTGTAGGTAACCCTAGATTCATGAAAACAAGTTTGAAGAATCGTGTTATTCCACTTTATAATTTAGTAAATCAATTCATCTGTTCTGATCAAAAGACACTTGCTTCTATTATTTCATGCCCTTCTTTGCTTTGTAGTGATTTTGTTGATTCTAATATCAAATTGTTGGTTGAAAATGGTGTTTGCAATTCTAGTATTTTTAGAATACTTCGTTCTAGACCTAGTATTATCTTTTGTAGTCCTAGAGAGTTAGCCGAGTCGGTTGAGGAATTGAAAAAATTGGGATTAAATCCTTCTATGTCATTCTTTGGTGATGCATTGCTTGCCAAGAGAGGTATAAGTGAATCCAAGTGGAATGAGAAGATTGATACTTTTAAGAAGTGGGGTTGGTCTGAGGAAACTATTTTGGAAGCTATTAGGAGACAGCCGAAGTGTATGCTTTCATCAAACGATAAAATCAATAGGGTGATGGAGTTTTGGGTTAATGAGTTAGGTTGGGATTCTTCTTACCTTGTTAAGGGACCAGGGATTTTTGGGTATGGTTTGGAGAAAAGGGTCATTCC
>NW_027338846.1:0-1137 GCF_000331145.2 Cicer arietinum | reverse complement strand
ATTTTACGATACAATTGATTTTTAAAAATTGATTTTAATTAAAAATAAATTGAATGTAAATTAATTTATATTAATATATTCACTTGTGAATTGATTTATATGATAATAGTGAAACGTATCAAAATCAATTATATATACTTGTATGTATATAATCAATTTGAACTCCTCCAAAAATGTTACTAAACATAGACTAAGAAAGACAAATTTTATCTAATCTAATAGCCTATTATTAGCAAAATCATAAAATCTGCTGAATAAGATCCAAAGTAATTTGAACTACATCCCTTAATGATTATAATTAACATGACTCTAAAGTTGATATAATTGAAACTAAAGCTTGGAGTTTTTGACTTTAAGATTGAATTTCAATCTCAAATTTATTGTGCAACTTTAACCCACTTTTACATAAATAAAATGAAACACAAATCACCTTGGATTCAATTCAATACTAACAAAAATCAATTTTAGACTTTTAACATATTTCATTTCATTTTGAAAAATCAAAGTTACGTATGCACTTTTTTATTTATGGAAAGTTATGTTATATGACTTTTGTCTCCGCAGCAGGATAAAGTATTGCCTAACAATAAGGCCTACATCAATTATGAGAGCCAAGAGTGGAGCACTACAGAGAGTGAGGATGAGGGTCATTCTGTGCTTCATGATGAAAAGGGAAAACAAGAACCTAGGATGTCAATACAAAAATACAGCAACAACTACTCCACCAAAATAAGGAAAAAGAAAAGCAGCCATAATGACAGGGTAAGTAGTCATTTCGATGTTTTTTCACATTAGTCATTAGTAGTAGTAGATTATGTAAATAATCTGTCTAGCATGAATTACAAATCAAAGATTTACGGAAGGGTCAACAACCAAATGAAATATAGAGAGGTGTACCATGTGACATGGATGTAGTTTAGTATTAAGCAATAGATAAAATTATTATAAAAAAAAATTGAAATAATATAAAGTTGCATTAACAACCTTCTTTCTTGAGTTTTCTTTTTTTTTTTTTTCAGGGCCAGCCCAACACGTTATGAGGCCTAAAGCGAAATTACTAGATAATACTTTTTCAAATTTTAATAAATAAATTATTAATATTTTATTTAATAATTATATATATATATATATATATAT
>NW_027338845.1:0-1136 GCF_000331145.2 Cicer arietinum | reverse complement strand
TTTTTCGGGGTGGGTGGGCATGGGGTAAAATTTTCTAGTCTTTTGCAGGGTGTTTTTATTCGGATTCTTGCTTTTAGTTCATTACTATAGGCCCCCAATTAGTAAGGGGTCCATACTTTTATATAATATATTTTAAATTTAAAAAAATCATATTAAAATATTTTTAAATTTTAAATTTAAATAACTCTAAAATTTTATATTTATTTTATTAATAATTATTTAATTTGAATTTTTTGTGGTTCATTTAGTTAAAATATAATATTTTAAAATAACTTTAATTATTAAAATTGTATTTTTTTAAGAAAAATCCTTCTCGCGGTCTTTAACTTAATATCAAGTAACATTTCATTTATTTATCTTTTTTTCCTTTGATTTTGTCATTTATTTAATTTTAAGTAACCGTTTGATCATTTATGTCTTAAAATATTAACAATGTTATTTTTTTAAAAAAAATTCAGAAAATTCAACATCTTGAAACAAAACTTACAACATTAGTAATCATCTTCAATAAAATTCATATTTTAATCAAAGTCATAACTCAAATATTCAAATAAATTCATATTTTCATATCCAACAATAACAACATCAAATAAAGAACTCGCATTTTCATATTTAGGTAAGGGATTTGATCTGGAGAAGGATAAAAAAAGAAGATATTATTGTCTTTAGTGATTTGAAGATCAAATATTAAAGTATGAGTTCTTTATTTGATGTCATTGGAAATAAATATATGAGCCTATTCAAAGATTTGAGTTATGGGTTTAGTGAATATATGAAATTTCTGAGTTTTGCTTGGAAACGATGATGAATTTTCTGAATTTATTTTAAAAAAATAAATATTGTTGACATTTAAAACATAAATGATCAAATCGTTACTTAAAATTAAATAAATGATCAAATCGAAATAAAAAAAATATACATGACTGAATTATTACCTGCAAAATGTATTTTTTTTAATTAAAGATCAAATTTTAAAAATTAAAACATAACCTCTAAAATATTAAGACAACCCTAGTGATAATGTCTTAAGTTATTCTTCTATAACTTCTTTTTTTTGTTTATGCACATTTTCCTTAATTTTTCAAGTTAATAATTTTTTACAATTTTTGAAAGTGAAACTATTTAGTGTCTCCGAA
>NW_027338844.1:0-1132 GCF_000331145.2 Cicer arietinum | reverse complement strand
ATGCCGAAGATGGAGGAGCTTGTTTTTTGTGGGGACACAAAGAGTGGAGACATGGTACTCACATGATGACTGGGTAGTAATGTACCGAAGTCATGAGGAGGAGAATGAAATATTTGAGAGTGTGAGAGGAAATCTGTGGAGGATAATGTGCATGATTGAGGAAAAATCGAGAAAGTTGATGGATTTGAGATTTTTTCTGCAGAACGTTCTCGGTTTGGTGGAGAACATTTTAGAGCAGTTTCAGTGACTGCATCTTCTGAATGATCAGATGTTTAAGGTGAGAAAGGGATAGGTATGGTGGCAATTATTCTTCTTGTCGAGCGTTTTCTTTTCAAGGAATATGGAAAGGAGGAAGTAGTGGGGGTAGGTTGTTTAGAGAATGTTTTGTACATGTGAGAGAGATTTTTTGTGGAAAATTTGGAGAGTTTTATGAGGGATTTTTCAGTGGAGAGAGGAAAGCCAAAGTGCCTAAAGATTTTAGTTAATATCATTCCATAAGGAACGGTATTTTTCTTGTAATCTTTAGTGGTAGCGCTGATCATGTGTTGAATGATTACATGAGGAAGATTAAGGCGTTTACAATTTATGAGGTGATAGATGATCAAGGCATCATTTGCAGAGACATACTCGTGGCTTCCACAGTGAGGAAGGAGAGTATGTTGGCTTATGCTGTTGAAGACTTTTGGAAGGGGCATGAAATATGTGGAGAGGTAGAGAGTAGACCCTTCTTGAAACAAGTCGGAGAGTACTTCAGTCTCTTTGAGATTCAGAATTGAGTACCACTTGTTGCCAAAAATTGAAGATCCTTTTGTAGGGAGTTGAAGGATGGAAGCCAGGATATCTAGAGTCAACCTTATCTCGATTCTCTTAATGGTGGAGATGATGAGGGATTTATCAGAGAAGGTTTTGGCATTGTAGTAGAATGCTCTTACAACATCTAGATAGTAATGCTCAAGTGTTTGTAGAAAAGATGTCCAACCTAGGGCATCAGTGTGATGTTGTACATTATTGCCCTCGACAATTATTTTCTCAAATACAAACACTCTTCTGATTCCAATAGGGCGTTGAGCCCATTTGTCTTTGAAAATTTTGGAGTTTTTGGGTGAAATAAGAGGAAGTGTGTTTGGTTTTG
>NW_027338843.1:0-1129 GCF_000331145.2 Cicer arietinum | reverse complement strand
TCTAGGGTTATTGTAGTCTAATTAGGGTTTTTAACAAATCTTGTGCATCCAATAAATTTATTTATGTCATTGGATTTACATTTAGGTCACTTTCGTCCTTCATAGGCTTATTATAGTCCAAATAGGCTCTATATCCAATCTTGTCCATCCAATACGTGTTTTTGTGTCACTGGATCAAAATTTAGGTCATTTTCGTCCTCACTAGGCTTATCCTAGTCCAATTAGGATTTTTAACCAATCTTGTGTATCCATTAAATCCATTTGTGCATTAGATTAACATTTAGATCATTGGATTAACATTTAGGTCATTTTGATCATCCATAGGCGTATTTTAGTCCAATTAGTGTTTCTAACCAATCTTGTGCATCCAATGGGTGTGTATGTTTCATTAGATTAACATTTAGTTCATTCTCGTCCTCCCTCGGATTATTCTAGTCCAATTAGGCATTTTGTCCAATCTTGTGCCAGCAATACGTGTGTTTGTGTCATTGGATTAATATTTAGGTCATTTTTGTCCTCCTCAAGGCTTATTCTAGTTTAATTAAGGGTTTTAAACAATCTTGTGCATCAAATATGTTTGTTCGTGTCATTCAATTTACATAAAGGTCCTTTTCGTCTTTCATAGGCTTATTCTAGTCCAATTAGGGCTTTTATACAATTTTGTCCATACAATACGTGTGTTTTTGTTATTGGATTAACATTTAGGTCATTTTCGTCCTCTCTAGGCTTATTGTAGTCTAATTAGGGTTTTTAACCAATCTTCTGCATCCAATAAATTCATTTCTGTCATTGGATTAACATTTAGGTCACTTTCGTCCTCACAAGGCTTATTCTAGTCTAATTGAGTTTTTTAACCAATCTTGTGCATCATATATCTTTGTTCGTGTCATTGAAATAACATTTAGGTTATTTTCGTCCTCCCTAGGCTTATTCTAGCCCTATTAACAGTTTTAACAAATCTTGTGCTTCCAATATATGTGTTTGAGTCATTGGATTAACATTTAGGTCATTTTCGTCATCACAAGGCTTATTCTAGTTCAATTAGTGTTTCTAACCAACCTTTTGCATCCAATAGGTGTGTTTGTGTCATTGGATTAAAATTTAGGTCATTTTTGTGCTCCCTAGGTTA
>NW_027338842.1:0-1128 GCF_000331145.2 Cicer arietinum | reverse complement strand
CAACAGGTTCAGCTCCTATACCAACCGCAATTGTTTTACCTATTCCCTATACACATAAACATATAAAAACTTTCAAAATTTATTATTTTATTAGAAACATGCTTATAATTCAATGAATTAATTAACCAAACAAGAACAATATTTGATGAAGTGAAAATTACCACTTTTGTGGCTTCCACAGATTGAGTTAGTAAAGTTGGAACTCCAGTGCATTCAATGCAATAATCTACACCCATTCCACACAACTCTTTGACCAATTCTGAAGGAGATTTATCAGAACCACTTGGATTTATAAAATGAGTCATTCCAAAAGCTTCTCCTATTTCTTTCTTCTTTTCATTTTTGTCTATCCCAATTATCTTACTTGCTCCCATCATCTTGGCCCCGCTTATAGCCTGTACCACAATCTCCCATCCTCAATATAAAATTAATTTAAAAATATTTTCTAATTTAAATATAAATATAAGTATAAGATTGTTTTGTTGATACCCCTAATCCAACAGCTCCAAGACCAAAAACAGCAACAGTTGAACCAGTTTCAATTTTGGCTTCCTTCCAAGAAGCTCCATAACCAGTTGAAAAGCCACATGAGATGAAACTAGCATAAGCCAAATTAATGTTTGGATCAACTTTAGTAAGGTAGTTGACATCAACAACCACATATTCTGACCATGTAGCACAACTCAAAACATGGTATAGTTTTTGCCCTTTAATTGACAACCTTGAACTGTTGTCTGGCATTAGACCAGTCAACCTCACAGGATGTGTCAAACACACATTGGTTTTTCCTGAAACACAATTCTCACATTCTTCACATTCTCCTATGTATGTTGGAATTATAAAATCCCCTTCCTTTAGATTTCTTACTTCATCGCCAATACTCTCTACAACACTGCATTTAATTTATCCAATACACACGATTAGTTAATTATTTCAAAAAGCAATTGTACTTTGTAATTTATATCATAAAATGTTGTTTAATGATAATAAAATCTAAATTAATTAAAAAATATTTTTGAAATAATAACATTAAAAGTTTTGTTTATGGTATTTTTTATATCAAGTTTTGTTTATACTATTTTAAATAACACAATATGGAATTCGTTTTAACAAAATAGCACTTGCGGT
>NW_027338841.1:0-1128 GCF_000331145.2 Cicer arietinum | reverse complement strand
CTATTTTGGAGTCACTTAAATCAAGTATTTCCAATTTCTGAAAATACTCCACGTTCCCACTCAACTCCTACATTTACGTACATTAAATAAATTACCACTATGATAATAACGTTTCTAAAATTCAATAAAAAAACATTTCTAAAATTAAACAAAGTTAACAGACACAATACAATTTCCTTTTACCAAAAGCTTTATAAAATTATTCTTTGGCCGTCATCCATTATTTTATTTATAAATAAAAAATAATATCAATTTTGTACATTAAATAATTAATAGTTAAGTTAGTTAGGAATGAATAATTTCTTGGTTCGATTGTTTTTATATGAAAATAATGTTGGTGCTCACACTTTTGCAAAAGTTACATAGTTTAACAAATTAGCCAGTAATATAGAATACTTTGTGTTAACCATCATGCATTAAGCCACCAAGGCTGGATGCTAGTGACAGATTTAAGTAATTGATAGGGCTATTAGTTTTTATGTCATTTGTTCAAGTAAGATTTAAATCATTGACTAATTTCACAAACAACAAAGATATATGGAAACAGCGATACCTTCATGGTTGTACGGTCTACAGATCTTGTAATCGAATGATGAGTTAAGAAATCGCCAATAGATTTGAAAGCAACATCATCACATTTTTGGAATTCAAGTTCTTTCAAAGGTGGAAATGTTATGTGATATTGTTTGGAACACATGGCGGCTAAACTTGGCAGATTCTGAAGCACGAGACATTCCAATGCTGGAAGATGAATGTGAATCTCAATGTGGTTTTGATGATCATCAACATAATGTCCAAATATGTATTCCAATTCCACACAATTTCTAACATTGAGATTTTTCAATTTCGGTAAGACATTGCCCAAATTATTATTACAACTGTCATGATCTTCAGTGTCTATTATGATGTGCTTCAATTCATCACAATTCTCAATTGTCAATGTTTCCAGCAACATTCTTGGAACAATAAACAAGATAAATACTGATTTTATCTTCGCAATATTAGTCAGTTGAATATCTTTAATATTGCACAAGATTTGTGATTGTCTTGAAAAACATTGAACATGTTCCCATATGTTATAGTTGAGGCAATATGAACTTGATTCCTATAATGTAAACCAATTAAAAA
>NW_027338840.1:0-1127 GCF_000331145.2 Cicer arietinum | reverse complement strand
ATTTTTTGAATGCAAATCAATTTGTTTCTTTAAAATTAAAAAACCTAAAGAAAGCTTACAAGGGTTTGATTGAGAAACATAGCTCTCTTCAAACCGATTTCGAAAAATTAAAAAGAGAAAACTTAACTCTCAATGAAAAAGTTTTGAAACTGTAATGATCCAAATTTTGAATCCAAAGTATTACTTAAAATACTTATTGCTTAAAAAATTTACGAATTTTTTTAAGAATGCCTAAACATTTATTCATTTAAATAATTAGTAACAACCACATTTATTTAATGTTATTAAGAAAATATTTATTTGGAAGTTAAAACAAAGTGAAAGCAATTATTTCTAACGGAAGGGAACCCACTTCCGCATTTCTAATGCATTTTAAAATGAGGTGATAAAAGATTAAATATAAACTTAAAAATATCACAAAAATTCTATTATTACAAAATTGTCTTGAAAAACTCATTTTTACCCAATGTTCGTTGCACATCAATACTCATCAACTATTCTTGAATCTCCTCGAACTCATTAATACATAAAATGTTGTTGTAAGGGTCAGTTTTTTTTCATCATTCACATCAAACCAAAGCTAAACATATGGAAAATGATACAAAGCATATAAATGTAAAACTTTCATTTAGAAGAAAAAAATGAAAACTGGTAAATCGTTTAACACTAACATATGCATTTATGTGTAGTGCATGCTTATAAAACTATATGATCCAGATATAAACCTGTCACTAAGACAACTTCCACAAAGAAAAATCACTTATGCCAATGGGGAAACTAAACCTGCAACTAAGACAACTCCCACAAAAATGCATATGTCATGACATGATGATATATTATCAAAAAGCTATATTCCCACATAGCCCACTAAGAATCATATCATGTGCATTCAGAAAATCACTTTTTAAAATTATCATCTTATTCACAGATCATTAAGCTAATATACCAAATATTCTTATCATGAGAATCATATATTCATAAACAAATAATCATAAAAATTATAACTTTCACCACATACACGTAAAAATTGGATCTTGATTTCATATACACCATAAAAATTAAACTTTTAACATATATAAGAAGAAAATTCAAACTCCAACTCATATACGTCATCAAACTTAAACATG
>NW_027338839.1:0-1126 GCF_000331145.2 Cicer arietinum | reverse complement strand
CATTTAAATGGAGGAGGAAAATAAAGGTCCGAATATGATTAAACTCAACTCTTCTAATTACACGCTTTGGAATACTCTCATGGAAGACATGTTATACAATAAATATTTGTATGATCCTATAGAAGGTGACACTGCTAAACCCACAGATAAACACTGACTCGAAGAAGATGAATAGAAAGGCAATGGCGTTGATCAGACAGTGGTTGGATCTAAGTGTATATCCACATGTTGAAACTGAAATAGATGCTAACCAAGTCGAGGACTAGAAAAGAAGTAATATGCTATCATTATGGAAAAGCATGCCACATAAAAAGAAATTACATATTCCTTAAGAGGGATCAATCAAGGAAAAGAGATAAAAACAAAGAGAAGAAAAATGATAAAGATACAATAGCAGTTGCATCTGTTAATAATATCTACATTGTTTGTTATGATAATTCCATAAACCTTGCATGTTAGGATTCAACTTGAATTGTTGATTCAGGTGCCTCATATCATGTTACTCCTTATGTGTGATTTCTTCTCATCTTACAATGCTGGTGATTTTGACATCGTAAAAATGGAAGATGAAGGAGTACGTAAAATTATCGGTATGAGAGATGTTTGGGTTGAAACTGAGAAGAAAGAGTATGTGAGTGACTAGTTTTCAAACAAACAACATGAAAAAAATAATGGTTAGCGTATTGTAATTGTTTTTATTTTTATGTTGACGATATTAATAAAATACTAATTTTTAAGTAATCGTTTATTCATAAACATTTATCCTCGCATGGTTTTTAGAATACATTTTAATTAATATATTAATATTATTCTCATTTTTATTTAGAAAATATAAAAAAATACTAAATTTAATTAATTGATTACTGACAAACATTTATTTTGTATATGAATAGTACACTCCAACAACTTCTTTAGCGACTCATTTCTCATAAAAACATAAATAAATTGAAGTGTGAAAAATTATAGTCATTGTATTATAATTGTTCTCATTTTTGATGTTGACGATATTAATAAAACACTAATTTTAACTAATTCTTTATTTGCAAAATTTTGTCTCATATACTTTTTATAATTAAAATGAGAACAAAAATACTGCATAATAAATATTTTGGTGAAATTTATGTTA
>NW_027338838.1:0-1125 GCF_000331145.2 Cicer arietinum | reverse complement strand
TATTCCCGAGTGATGAAGAAATTATTGATTTAGCAGCAATCGATGTCTTCCTAGCTTTGAAGAGTAGAAGAGAAAATCCTACAACAGCCGTCCTCGCTGACGTGTACTATACACTTAACTATTGTTATGAAAAAAAAGGCAAGCGAATTTTGTGTTGTTTACCTGTTTTGTACGTCTGGTTGGTGAATCATATATTTGATAGTGGGTGCCAAAAGCGTTGCCCTATCAATGATTTCAAGAATTGTTATGTTGACATAAAGGATAATCGAGAGTGGGCTCGAAGATTGGTAGATCTTAATGAAAAAACAGTTCGATGGTATGCGAGATGGCGAGAGGTAAAAGAAGTAATATACCAATGTGGAACATTCTCTAATGTGCCACTTATGGGGACTAGAGGTTGTGTGAATTATAACCCAATATTGGCCTTGAGACAACTTGGGTATCCTATCATAGGAGAACCAATGCCAAAATTAATAACCCCTTTTATTCTTTATGACATGGGTCCAGAAAACATTGAAGATTTGGGGAGAGTACGTCAATCTTGGAATACGATAATCAGAAAAGGGAAGGAACTAGGAAGTAGAAGTTGTGGTGCAGATGATTGCTACCGACAGTGGGTCAAGAATAGGGTCCAAGAGATTAAGCTACCTTTTCGTCGTACATCTGAGGCGACTAATGAAACACCAATGCAACCCCCTATCGTTAGTGAAGAAATTGAGAAGTTGCAAGCATCAATTCTAGAGGCGAAAGAAGAAAATAAGAATATGCAAGAAGAATTGATGGTAGTCCGTCGAGCATATGAGATTGTCCTGTTGGAAAATGAGCAGAAGACAATTTCTCTTGAAAGATCAAATAAGAGGGCGAAGGTAGAGGAAGATTATAAGCTCAAGCTTCAATGCAATTTAAGGGCCTCTGACGAGTCTTTATGTTTGAGAAGACAAGAAAGAGACCAAGCACGAGAGGAGGTTGAGAAATTGAGAAAATTGTTGAAAGATTCAGAAATCAGTGAGAGAAATGCAAAAAGGCAATTGGAAGATTTGAAACAACAGTTGGAGAGAGTGAGAGTGGAATATAAGACAAGGATAGAAGAAGAAAATGTTGAAAAAAAAGAAGTTGTTGCTATGT
>NW_027338837.1:0-1125 GCF_000331145.2 Cicer arietinum | reverse complement strand
AATTTTAGTATCAATTTTGTCAGTGATTTTTAAATAAAATATCATTTTAAAGATTTTTAAAGTTATATTTTTTTAATCTTGGTGAAAACTTAAAAGTTGATCTATTATTCAAGGACATCAATTATCATAATTGGAGTTGATCGATAAAATGAGCTATTTTTTTAAAAATAAAATCAAACTCATTAATGATAAACTTCTTCAACCTTCATGAATGATCTAGATTTCAATCTTTGAATTATTGTAGTAATATGGTGATTTCTTTGATCACTTGCACTCTTTCTCCTCACATCTATCAAAATACATGAAATAAATGTATAAAACAAAACTTACAGTTAAAGAGTATACAAAAATATAAGATCTTAATTTTGTTGATTCTTATATCTGGTTGCAATATATATCTTATAATAATTGACATCTACATCAATTAGATGTTCATAATATATTTTTGTATAGTGACCTTAAAAGAGAAAATCTATATGATTTTATCTCTCGGGTTACTTCATCAAAACCAAACTAAGTTTATAAATAAACTAAATTCATTTATGAATTAAAACAATCAACTAAACAATTATTTTCCGTGAAAAAGAATCACTGTAAATTTTATTTTATTACAAAAATAAATAAATAAAACTCTAAAATATTGATCTTAAACAAAAAATTCAAATTCGAAAGTGAATTGTGAATAGAGAAAATATTAATATTCTACATCCTCCATTAAAATAACTAATATAATTTGAATTTTAAAATAACTAATAAACTATATAATTTGTGAATATATATAATGTCCCTCGAAAAGGAAAAACAAACAATATAATTATTATTTGCAATATCTCCTAAATAAATGTATCAATTTTATAGTAAGATTTTCTATTTGTAGTATTTAAACTATCTGTGTAAAAAACTGTACTATAAATATACATTTGTACTACTATTTGATATTAATTTTTGTTAACAATTTTGTCCAATACAAGGAACCTAAACATTTGATGCCAATTGTCTTTCTTGTGTGAAATTGGATTTTTCAACCTTTTAAGCATGGTAGCTCCAATTTTATAAACAGTCTTTTAACCCCTAATTTTCAAAGTGACATTCGCACCCACAAAAATTAAATGATTTTTTTTTTTT
>NW_027338836.1:0-1124 GCF_000331145.2 Cicer arietinum | reverse complement strand
TCTAAAAGGGTCAATTTTCGAAACTGAATCAAGTAAACTTACCTAAATCGGAAAATAATCATGGTATAATATAGTCGTCATTGACACGATGTTTTTGGCATTGATTTTACTCAAATTGAACTTACGGTGAAGAAGAACGGTGCAAAATAAATAATTCCATAAACAAAGAAGTCGGATATTTAAGAGACGAATATGATTAAAAATATAAGAAAGTATGTTTAATTGACTAACTAAATGAATGAAACAACATACTAAAATTTGGACGAAAAAGGAGAAAGTTTTATGTGACAGTTATTGATCACCGGCCAAATGATAATCTTAATTTTGGTTTCTTCTTGGCTGAATGTTTCCTTATATATATATATATATATGTATATATTAAATTAGGTTTTACTTGTATATTTGTCAAACCCATAAAACACATTTTACTCCTCTCTTTTATTTTTTTTTTTAAAAAAAACCAACAATTTCTAAAATTAATTTTTTTTAATACAACTTCATTACTACAATATTACTAATATTTCAAAATTAATATTTATAAAAAGTAATTACTACTTTTAAAATACATTAATAACAAGAACTCTCATTCACAATATTAACTACAATTATTACTATAGTATTTTACAAAATAATCACATAAAAATAATATCATCTCCATAGAATAGTCAAAACGAAAAAAATAAATAAATATAACATAACTAATTTATATTTATTACTAAATCACAATAAATATGTATAAAATCATCATATCATAGAAAATATTAAAAATAAAGAAATTAATCACAATATTACTAATATTTTAAGACAAATATTTATAAAACAAATAATTAAAATAAGAAATAGTCTTAAATAATTAAGATATAACTACACACACATTTGTCACTTAGTCAAACGCACACAAAAGTATAACCACAAATATCTAATGCAAATCTACATGTAAACTCACTCAAAATCTTATCTTCGAAAATACTTTTACTAAAATACCATTATATTTTTGAAAAATAAATTAAATAACTAAAAGTAGTATTTATAATTTATATTATTCATAAAATAAAAAATACATACATTATCAAACCATAAGAAACTCACACATATAAGGAGAAGTAATCATAAAATTAATCAAC
>NW_027338835.1:763-1121 GCF_000331145.2 Cicer arietinum | reverse complement strand
CCCCATCCGATCAGCCAGTTGCAGAAGAAGCTCAGCTTAAAGCCAGTTAGACCAATAAATACTGTTCTAAAAGTTATTTAGATAGCTGTTGCTAACCGAATTGATAAGCTAAGGCAATTTGAAAGTTCTCTTTGGAGTTTACTTAACATCAAGTTCCTGCAAACTAGGTTAAGAAATCCTGTGGGCAAGACAGCCAGTGAGAGGTCTTTCATGGACTAGATCCCAGCAGATAGCGATATTCTGACTTCTAAAGTCACGTTTAATGATTCATATGTAATCTTCTATATAATGATCAGAAAGGGGGGCCTTAAGAAATAAATTTATAATCCTCTGGCAAAGGTAATAGCTAGAAAGGGGA
>NW_027338835.1:0-249 GCF_000331145.2 Cicer arietinum | reverse complement strand
AGTCAATCGTCTTCTTCGGTCATAGTAGTGCTAAGCCCAGAGGCTTCAACTGCCCTAAGATTCTATCTTGCTTGAAGTGATCAGTACCCTCTCTTTCTCTTTATTCCGATTCTTCTATTCAGGGATTGGCTGAGCTTTCAAAGATATAGGGATCGTGCTACGATCCTTCTGGGCTGCCTATTCTAGAGTATCCCATGGCTCCCTGGGCATGATACTGGACCCTAGTCATCTCTTCTTTTCAGAGCATTC
>NW_027338834.1:0-1120 GCF_000331145.2 Cicer arietinum | reverse complement strand
TTTTATTATAGTTAACATAACCAAATATATTAAACTTTTGAGAAATTTCATCGGTAGAAAGTATGTGTTATTTACAATATTACCAAACTGTCCATAATAATTTGATCACAATATTACAGTCCAGATCAATAAATTGTGACTAAAATGATTAATGTGATACAAATTTTTGTTCATTTTCACAAACAAATTTAATTTCTTTGTATAACTTAATTAGTTGCCGATTTGACTTGTATCTATACAATTTTTACTTTGGTATCCAAACTTACTTTTTTGATTAACTTTAGTGCTCAAATCTCACACATTAATATCTAATTATCCATAATCTTCTTAGGTCAATTTGATAATTTGAACATAAAATTACCTTCCAGATCGATAAAGTAACATCATATTGGGGCCCGTTATACGTAGAAATTGGAGAAATTGTTCCTCCAAGTAAAACTTTGTGGTTAGTTTGAATAAAGCCTGGACATTTTAAATTGTAGCATCCAGTATTTTGATATGCATCAGCCTGTAATTTGAAGAAAATATAAATTATAGTAATTCATATATTGATCGAATTGTAAAAACACGTTTTAAAATAACTGAAAATTTCAATTCTTTAGGTGATACTCTATGTGGTCTTAAATATTAAAAAAGTTCAAATCTATTCAGTCTAATCTCAAAAAAAATAGATTACATATTTCTTATAATTAAAATTTGATAAAGTATTAATTATATTTTTCAATGGCTCTTTCTAATTAGTACCGCATGCACGACTCTCAATCTAATATTTTTTTTTCTTTGTATTTATAGTAATTATAAGTACATCAATCAATATAGATACTTTACTTCAATCTATTTACATACCGTCCAATAAATAAATAATCTAGTGCGGCCATCGCCAAAGAAACTTGGAAACACCTGCACAAAAATTATTCGAACTTAGCTTGAATGACTAAAAATTATTTAGTTGAATTCAAATTGTATAGATTTTAAAAAATAAATAAAAAATAGTTTGATTTCGATACATTATCAAGTAAATTTTTTATCTTCAAAAATCATAAAATTATGAAAAATAAAATTTTTTACTATGTCAAAAATTATTTATAATTGATTTACATAATCTTTATACAATAAAAAA
>NW_027338833.1:0-1120 GCF_000331145.2 Cicer arietinum | reverse complement strand
AATACCATCTATAGTCACTTCAAAAAATGAATGATCTTGTGTTGACTCCACAACGCGTGAATATCCTATAATTAATATATATTGCATTTGATTCTTGTTTTTCTTTGTCATGAATTAAAGTTTTCAAGTCAAACTTGCTTTTAACTCTTGAAATAGCGACATATAACTGACTATGATTAGATATTTGTTTAGATAAGCATATCTCGACGTAGTCTAATGATTATCCTTGTAATTTGTCAATTTTCATTACAAGGGAAACAATGTTTGAAAATTGTCTGCTAATTAGCTTGAATGGCCTTGATGATTGAGAAATTGACATATACATTTGAGAGATATAAATCAACTTCTCAATGTTTTTTCCTAACATAATTTTTGCCTCAATGACATGATTGTTCATTCTTGCAATTATTAATCTTGTTCTGGTTCAGAAACCTTCAACTTGATCTAGATTTCTTAACAACATGATTGGAGTTTCGACTTTTAGTTTGATTTTATGGTTTGGAAGGCGTAAGATTGTCAGTTGGCTAAAAAATTCTTGTGTTAGGACATCAAATGATTTGTTTCTAAGAGCCTTAGATCTATGAATAAAATATGAACTTAAATACTCTTGTTTTTTTTATCCTATTTATTATGCATTAATGTAAGGCTTTGAATTCTCTATGGATGTTAATAATTAAATATTCATGGGTTAAATTATAATAAAATTAAAACACATCAAGTCTTAAGATGATCATATATATTCATTAATTGAATCAATAATCTCTATCATTAATGTTAAAGTTGCTATGCATTGCAAGAAATCTTAATTATTGTAATTTTGAATTAAATTTGGGTATGTGCTCTAAAAGATTGCCTACAGTTGGGTATGTGGTAATTAGTTTTTTTTGTCATGAAAGTAACCATTATCATGACCTCAATTTGTGCGAAAAGAATGTAGATATTTTATTTAGGTCTCTACTAATCATTATCGTAAATGTATTCTTTTTTCATGGGAGAAGATTTGTTCTCCTAAAGAAGTTTGGATTTAGAAATATTTGATTACTTGACCAGGCTTACATGTATAAGCTAGTTTGACAAATGACGTGGTAGAGTTAATATATATCCAAACAGAGCAAAATAT
>NW_027338832.1:0-1119 GCF_000331145.2 Cicer arietinum | reverse complement strand
TCTTCTACCACATCAAACTCTACTAATTCCATGCAATATGATCCTTTGGCTAATATTTTTGAGAAACAAAACCCTAAAGTTCCTCCCTCTAATAATCATGGTGGTTACATCTCTGGTTACTGCTTTGGTCATGGTCATGATGATCGGTTTGGTCGCGACTATGTTCGTGGAGGTCGTGGCTCTATTTAATGCCATGTGTGTTACAAATTTGGCCATATTGTTATGCAATGTTATCAAAGGTTTGATCATCATTATCAATCCTTTTATGATCCCCGTACCTCTAGAACTCTATCTACACCATATTGAATTGCTATTACTTATCTACCATCATTCGTTGTTCCACCTTGGTTGATTCCAACACAAGCCCATTCTCTAACTCGGCCACGGCTCCCCAGACCATGCTTGATGGCTCTTCTGCATTTCCACTTCACTGGATTCTAGATAATGGATTCTATATTGGAAATGGTCAAAACATTAATCCTACCTTTATAGGAAACGTCCAAGGTCTTCCAATTCACACTTCTGATTCTTCTTTTATATCGTACTTTTACATTAACTAATTTTCTCCACACTCCTCAAATTATCAAGAACTTTATTAGTGTGAGCTAGTTTGCTAGGATAATAATGTATATTTTGAGTTTCACCTTAATCATTATCTTGTCAATTCGAATGGTTCACATGACATCCTTCTCCATGGTCCTCTTGATCTTGATAGTCTCTACACATCGCTACTCTTTCGGCCACCTCGTAAGGAGTTAACTGTTATTGCTTCCTCAAGTCAAGCTAGCACTCTTGCTTTTAGTTCTAAACCCAAATTCCTTTCCATTGTATTTGTTGATGTACCCCCTAGTACTTACCATCAATGGCGGCATCTTAGGCTAGGCCACCTAAATCATATTATTATGCGCATTTCTTTACAACTTTGTAATATTCCTTTATCAAATAAGGAGACCATTTTCTTTTGCTCTGCTTCTTGTGCTGGAAAGGCACATAGATTACCATCTAATTTATCTACAACTTGTTAACAATGAAAAGAGGAAGAAAGAGGAAGAAGAGAAACAACCACTCTACGGTTTCATAACATAGAATGAATCAAACTAAAGTTAAAAGGGTTACAAT
>NW_027338831.1:0-1119 GCF_000331145.2 Cicer arietinum | reverse complement strand
TCCAGAACATTCATGATAAATGCAATCACCTTCAAGGAGTTTGACAAGTGCACCAACAAAGAGACAACAAATAGTATTTATGATAGTTTGATTACATATCAAGGAAGCAAGCAAGTTCAAGAAGCAAAGGTCAACCTTGTAGTCAAAAAGTATGAGTTGTTAAAAATGGAAGAAGATGAAGAAATTGAAACAATGTTTTCCAGATTCCAGACCCTGGTCTCAGGATTAAAGGTACTTGAGAAGATTTATACTACTGTTGATCATGTGAAGAAAATTCTTAGGAGTCTGACAAGCAAGTGAAAACCTTAGATCACCGCCATTCAGGAAGCAAAGGATATGAATACTCTATAGTTGAAAGAATTAATCAGCTATCTCAAATCACATGAAATTGAGCTTGAAGAAGATGAGCCGTAGAAGAAGAACAAGACTTTGGCCTTGAAATCCAAGCAGAAGAAGGTTTTAAAGGCAACATCAGAATCAAAGGATAGTGATTCAAATGATCAGAACTTGAACTCAAAGGAAGAGGAGATTGATTTCATATCCAGAAAAATTCAAAAGATGTGGCACAACAGAAAGAAGAAATTTCCCCAAAGATATTCCAAGCAATCCAATAGAGGGAATGATGATCAATTGAAAATACCAGATGTAACTCTGATAAGCGTGAACAAGTATTTCAAGATTTTCTTGCTAATGGTATTGAAAGAAGCAAATATGTTTTTATGATTTATGGAGTTCGATGAAATGGTAAAAGAGGTATAGGATTTGAAGAAACTGTAACTGAACCTAAACATCTTCCCTCTAATATCTCGTGTATTGTTTTCTCTAAGAAATGTCACTCCAAATTATCTTGTCCCATGTTAAATACAAGGAAATACAAGAAATCTTTCAAGACTAACAAACTATGACCCAACAAAATTTGGGTACCTAAGAACAAAATTATCTTTGCTACATATGTCCTCAACAATCAAGTTAAAACACCAATCATTGTACCTGGACAAAGGATGCTCGCAACATATGACAGAAGAAAATCCTATGTTCCAACTAGGGCTGTGCATTGTTGGTTTTTTTAAAAAACCAAACCATATCCATTTTAAAACCAATATATGGATTTAGATTTAT
>NW_027338830.1:0-1117 GCF_000331145.2 Cicer arietinum | reverse complement strand
TGTGTTTGTGACATTGGATTAACATTTAGGTCATTTTCGTTCTCCTTAGGCTTATTCTAGTCCGTTTAGGGTTTTTAAAGAATCTTGTGTATCCAATAAGTGCGTTTGTGTCATTGGATTAACATTTAGGTCATTTACCTTATCTTTGGACTTATTCTAATCCATTTAGGATTTTTTAACCAATCTTATGCATCCAATAAGTGTGTTTGTGTCATTGGATTAACATTTACGTCATTTTAAACTTCCTTGGGCTTATTCATGTCCATTTTGGGTTTTTAACCAATCTTTTGTATCCAATTAGTGTGTTGGTGTCATAGGATTAACAATTAGGTCACTTTCGTCCTCACTAGACCTAATCTAGTCCATTGAGGGCTGTTATCCAATCTTATTGCATCAAATACATGCATTTGTGGCATTCGATTAACATTTAGGTCACTTTCGTCCACCCTAGGCTTACTCCAGTCCATTTATGGTTTTTAAATAATCTTGTGCATTTATGTCATTGGATTAACATTTCGGTTATATACATTATCATTTAACTTATTCTAATCCATTTAGGATTTTTAACCAACCTTATGCATCCAATTAGTGTGTTTGTGATATTGGATTAACATTTAGGTCATTTTCGTCCTCCCTAGGCTAAGTCATGTCCATTTAGTGTTTTAAACTAATCATGTGGATCCAATATGTGATTTTATGTCATTGGATTCACATTTAGGTCATTTTCCTTTTCCTTTGACTTATTCTTATCCATTTAGTATTATTAACCAATATAGTGCATCCAATAAGTGTGTTTGTGTCATTGGATTAACATTTAGGTTATTTTCGTCCTCCCTAGGCTCATTCTAAGCCATTTAGGGTTTTTAACCAATTTTAGGCCTCCAATAAATGTGTTATCGTGATTGGATTAAAATTTAGGTCATTTTTGTCCTCCCTAGGCTTGTTCTAGTCCATTTAGGGTTTTTAATTGATCTTGTGCATCGAATTAGTACGTTTGAGTCATTGCATTAACATTTAGGTCATTTTTGTCCTTCCAAGGCTAATTCTAGTCCATTTAGGGTTTTTAACCAATCTTGTGCATCCAATTAGTGTGTTTGTGTCATTGGATTAACATTTA
>NW_027338829.1:0-1116 GCF_000331145.2 Cicer arietinum | reverse complement strand
TTTTAAAATTGAGTATAATATTATTTTTAAACTTTAATATTAGTAAGATTTGTTAAACAAATTGCTAGTAAAATATTTAATTTTTTAAAATTTATACTTAAATTAAAATGTAGTTAATTTTTAATTGTTGATGAAAAGCTATTTTTTTATTATAGTTATTATTGGTATTATAATTTATTATGTTAGTAAAATATAATTTTATTAAGAAATTGTAAGTTTTTTAGCAACAAAATAATACTTATGAAAAATAAGATTTATAATAATGATATAATCATAAAATATGTAATATCATAAATAGAAAATATTTTTATATTATTTTTAAAATACATAAAAAGTTCATCATTCGAAATGTTGATAGATTTGTCCAAAAAAAAATTATAAATTATGTTGCTTACGTGATATATGATAAATAAAAATTTGAAACATAATAAAAACATTATTAAAATTAATTATATTAATATTTGTTATTAGTTATTACAAAGAGTTGTTGAGTTCGTACAAATATTTTTTTTTTATACTTTTACATTATTTATTTTTGTTTATAAGGACTTATTTTATGAAAAAGTTCATTAAATATCATTTAAAATTTTATTTTAATTTTTATATATGTATATATAGTCTCTATTATAATTTATTATATTATTTGTAAATGCTCACTTAATTGATATATAAAGTATGTCATATTTTTAGAGTGAAACAATATTTCAAAAATTTGTATTGTTCAACACTCATCGATGAAGATCTGATCAAGATGGTATGTTTAATAATTATCGGTATGTTCCGTCTTTTCACAGAAACTTTCTCAACCTCAAGCAGATCAAGCTCCAAACCGACCAATTATGCCAACTGGCTTGATCAGACAAGATTTACATCAACCTCAACTAGCTATGGTTCTGTCGACTAGTGGTGGTGTACTTTAAGATGAATTGCAATTTCAAACCATGTTGTCTCTAACACCAATTAATAATAGTTTTGAGGGGCTTTAGTTGCCGTGTAATATTCCATTAAATAATGATGGACGGAGTGGAGCTAATTATTAGAGAAATTACTATCATGATTGATGTATTTGAATAATATTTGCTATTTTTATTTTTGGTTTGTATGAATTTATTATAC
>NW_027338828.1:0-1116 GCF_000331145.2 Cicer arietinum | reverse complement strand
CTGATTTAAATTATTTATCGGATAATAATTTAATTAGGTTATAAAGAATTTATTATCGACAAAAATTTTAAGATGTCACATGTTACTGAAAAAATCATTTGTGAATTCAGTTGTGACAAGAGTAAATATTTTTTTTAGAATAGATTTAAAAATGAGTGATGGGACATAAAATGGGTTAGATATTTTACTATTCTAGATATTATGTTCAAAAAGTAGTAGAATATTTTAGAGTTAAATGTGTGTTTAAGATTAAACTATTTTATTTATATTAGAGAGCCTTGGGGACCAAGTAGCTCATTTATTGAAAAATATAAAGCAAATTTATCTTCCCATTTTTCCATTCCACGCCAACATCATCATCTTTTCACTTGGGTTTGTTTGTCAAATGTTGGCAGCAGAATAACACACACAAATCCTCTATTTCAAAACCAACCAAGAATAATTTAAAGTAGAGTTGTGAACCAAAGTTGTTCCTTGTTGCTGGGTGGTGCTATTGATATAGTTTTTGAGGTGAAAAACTTTTCTTTTTCTTTCCCTCTCTATATGGACGAAATTATCCTTGTCTTTGTAGAAACTATTTTCATTTTTTCCTTGTAAAAGTTAAGAGTCATCTTGTATGAAACTTTAATGCCTGAATTTGAAAAACGAATCCAAAAGCTCTTTCTTTTTTTTCTTTTTTCAGCAATGAAATGGCATATGAAGGAGGTTTGTTAGTAATGTATATTGTTATTGGTGTTTTGAAAAAAAAAATTAATCTTTGTTATTGATTTTGCTAATAATGGTTAGAAAAATAATTGATTTTTGATGTGTTTGAGTTATGTAATGAGTTTTCAAATAAATGAGATTGAGCTGAAGTTGAAAATTTATAAGAAAATTTAGATATGTTAAAGTAGTAAAAAGTTCAAATTTTAACTAAGTTAAATTGTTTAAGCAAAAAGTTAGATTGAAATTAAAATGTTTAGAGTTAAAAACGTTACTCTTTTAATTACTCTTGGGATGAGTTTAAAGAAGAAGTTTAGAGGACTTTATTAACTCAAATTTTTGTGCTCTAATGATTGAGTGATATAACTTGAATGATAAAAAGATTTAATTTTGGAATTATGATGTGGTTGAATA
>NW_027338827.1:0-1114 GCF_000331145.2 Cicer arietinum | reverse complement strand
TTGCAGATAACAACTCTCCGTTGCGGGGGAATGATTATGTGCCTCGCAATCAACCACTGTCTATGTGATGGCATTGGCACATCTCAATTTCTACATGCTTGGGCACAACACAACACTACAACTCAAGCTGAATTGACCATTACACCCTTCCATTCACGACACATGTTGAAGCCACGTCACCCCCCAATAGTAAATTACCATAGTCCAGGATACACCAGAACAGAACTAACCCCTCAAGTGAACCTCCTCAAGTTATTACAGTCACAACCCTTAGTACCCACATCATTCACCTTTAATCCCTCCAATATTCTCAATCTGAAGAAACAATGTGTACCGTCACTAAAATGCACTACTTTTGAAGTAGTTGCGGCACACACGTGGCGCTCTTGGATTCGATCAATGAACTTATCCTTACCCTCTAATTTAGTAGTGAAACTTCTTTTCTCTGTTAACGTCCGCACCGTATTAAACCTACCAAAGGAATATTACGGAAATGGGTTTCTATTAGCGTGTGCGGAAAGTACTATAGAAGACTTAATTGAGAATAACTTGCACCATAGTGTGAAATTAGTGCAAAAGGCCAAATCAACTGTGAATGATGAGGAATACATAAGATCAACGATTGATTTATTGGAGGATAAGATGGTAAAAACCGACGTTTCAACCACTTTGGTTATATCACAGTGGTCTAAATTAGGGCTGGAAATGGTGGATTTTGGAGAAGGGAAATCATTGCACATGGGTCCTTTAACAAGTGATGTTTATTGCTTGTTTTTACCGGTTATTGCCGGTGATGCTAATGATGTGAGAGTGCTTCTGTCTGTGCCAGATAGTATGGTTCAAACTTTTCAATATCAAATGAATAAAAGCTGGGAAGAGGAAAAAGAAAATGGATATCATAAGCATCAAAATCCACTTTTCTAAAGATGTTACGCTTTTCCTTTTTATTTTTTTTACTTAATTATGAGGTTTTATTGCTTTCTTTGCAAGAAATCAATTTGTGTAATTCAATTTTAGTGTATAAAATACGAAAAATATACCACTAAATTGAGTGTGTGATAAACATAATTTTTTTTAGAAAAGTGGAACCACTCAAGAATTTCATAAAACAAAA
>NW_027338826.1:0-1114 GCF_000331145.2 Cicer arietinum | reverse complement strand
TAATTATTTATTAATATATTAACCATTAAATTAACACTAAAACGAACAAAAAAAATTAACAAACTCCTTTGAGAGGTCGCATCCCCAGCCAGCGACCTCCTAATGGGGAAAAAAAAAAGTTGGCTTCAACATGTTGCACCCCCAGACCACGACCTCCAACTCGTCTAAAAAAGTAGGGCAATTTAGTATATAAAATTGATGGTGTATTTTGGTTTAAAAATTAAAAAAAAAAAGATACATTGATAAAAACATCCAGTAAAAGTTTGTAGAAAAAATTAGGTTAGAGAAAATAAAAACAATAAAATTTCTAAAATTTATAGATTTTGAACTTTAATAAAAAAATAAAAAAAATATTGATCTAACCATCAGTTTATTCTCATACCAGATCACCAATACATATAGTTTTAAGTTTTGAACATTCAATGACTTAAACGTCACTTTTTAAAAATTGGAGATTGTAAATAGATTGTTGACAGAATGAATGACCAATAAGTGAACACCTTTAACTTTCAAGACCATAATGTTGGTTTATGTAAAACACCAGGGGTTCTAATCCTAAAAATAATGTCACGTGCCTTTCAAATCACTATTAAAAAAAAAACGAAAAGAAAAATATTGGGCTCTGTTCTTTTGGGCCCCCCAAAGAATGCACAGTACATTTTTTATTAGCGGATTTTATAGAATAAAAATAATCAATCATTACTATCTCTAGCTGTCAAACTTTGACAAGTTGTATAATACAATGTCATGGAAATTGGAATCATCCATAGCATGGTACTACAGACTACAGTGATTCAATTTCTCCTTTGACTCAAACTTTGCTTTGGAAACTAGCTTTCTCTAGCCTAACACTCTGTTTGGCTTTTCTTTGTAGTAGGGATATGGTTTTGAACTTTTGGTATAATGCACGACACAACAGCTACGTGAAATGACACTTATAGATAGGTTTATAACACTCTAATTAACACAAAAATAATGAGTAGGATGAAGTTGGTGTCATTAACTCTTATTTATGGAAATATTAATGAAGCTAGAAAGTCATAATTTTTCTACTATCAAAATAGATACCTAGATATTAATAAAAAAAAAGTTATTATTCATTAATATATATATA
>NW_027338825.1:0-1113 GCF_000331145.2 Cicer arietinum | reverse complement strand
TTTGATGTGTTTTAAACTTTTAATAATATAATAATCAATATTGCATTGTCTTCTATTCCTTTGGTTTTTTTTCCCTTTTTAAAAGAACAAAAAATGACAATAACTCTGTATATGACAATAGAATGATGCAACTATGTTGATTGACTGTTCACATCTATTGCTGAGTATGTGTGATATGAACATGGCCATTTTTAGTACCTTATTGTTTTTTGAATTGGACATTGCATTCTATTGCAGCCCACACTTCATAAACCTAGTATAATGGCACATGTAGTTCGTGTTCTAAAGGGAGAGAAAACAGTACGCATGCATTATGCGAACTGCAGGTAACATATTAATCATTTCTCTGAGCTTTGTCCAATTGCAGTATAAATATGTAACTATCTATGTATTAATACATTTGACTATATCTTGAGAACTTATTTTTGTGTATTAATATGAATAACATCTTTGCCTATCTTGGTTGCTAAAGTCAATTACCTCTTTCTTTTGTTGTCATCTCAGTACATACAATGCTGACTTTGATGGTGATGAGATTAATGTTCATTTTCCTCAAGATGAAATTTCACGTGCTGAAGCTTACAATATTGTAAATGCCAACAACCAATATGTGAAGCCTACAAGTGGTGATCCAATCAGAGCCTTGATTCAGGTATTAACATACATAATTAAAAAAGGACTGGTTACTGCATTGGGATTTCGATATAATGGGGGTCAAGAGAGAATCAGATGCATACAGGTTAACACAAGGGAACTGAGGTTGTTTTCCCAAATCCCAAGTAGAGCCATGACCACTAGTTCAGAAGCAGGCCTCTCCTATTTGAATAAATAGTTAATGAGCTTTATTTCTATATAGCAGAGGTTGCCTGTGCTGCACGTGGTCAGGACAAAAATAAATAAACGGAGAGAAAACAAACGCAACAGTGTGACGCTTAATGCTTGCAAACAATAAGAGTGTGACACTTGGCTGATAAAAACTGAGTTTTCTTATTAAATAGATGATTTGTTTTGGGGTGAGTTTCTGAAGTTTATTTTTCCAATTTCAAATGTATTTTCCAGGATCATATTGTAAGTGCTGCTCTTCTCACAAAAAAAGATACCTTTTTGAGCTGT
>NW_027338824.1:0-1109 GCF_000331145.2 Cicer arietinum | reverse complement strand
CTAGTGGTAGAATAGTACCCTGCCACGGTACAGACCCGGGTTCGATTCCCGGCTGGTGCAACATATGGTGAGCTGTGATGATAATAATAATAATGGTGTGGGTACATCATTAATCATGAACCATTGGATGAAATAATTAAATCTGAGCTCCCTAGAATTTTTTAGATTTTTCTTTTTCTCCGTTTTATGATTCATGTTACTTATCACAAATGCAATATATCATCTTTTTATTCGAAAAACAAACTCTTAAGAATAAGATAGGAGGTTGCAACTAGAATCCGAAATATTTATCTCACACTATTAAATATTTTCAATGAAAAATACTTGTATTATTTTATTTTAATATTTATCAACCATAAATATAATGAGATTATATTATTTTTTTAATATTATTTTTCAAAAGTAACCATGCCACGTAGGCAATCAGTTAAAATCTCTCGTTTGGCTTCGCTTCTATTCTGTTCTTCTCTTCTCACGAAACTTCTCGAACATTCATTCATATCAATCTTCCAACCACTATAAATCTCCAACTTCTTTCTTCAATCACCAAACATTAACATTCATTAATTCCCTAAAAAACACAATCTCGTATAAATCACATTATTCACGAATTAGCATACCTTGATGCAAATGAACAACAGCAGAACAACGTGGGGTCCACTTTACAACAGAGCACCGACCAAGGTGGTTTCGATTCCTGTTCATTTTGTGGGGTCAGAGAGAACCAGAACCAATTCGGCAACTAATATTCAGAGGGTTGCAAGAGGGTTTCTTGTGAGAAAGAGCGTGAAGAAGATGTTGAAGATGAAGGTGGAGTTGGAGGAGATTGAGATTAACGTTAATGGCGAAGAAACTTTGAAGTTGTTGAAGAAGGACCAAAAGGAGAGGTTGAGAATAGGTGAAACAATCATGAACTTGCTTCTTAAGTTGGATTGTGTTAGAGTTTTTCAATGTTATGCTCTTAGGGAGTTTAGAAAGTCGTTGATTAAAAGGGTCATTTTTCTTCAAGAGTTTGTTGATCAAATTCAAATGGTGGGTCCCACATATGAGGATGATATTGTTAAGGGTAATTTTGTTGGGGTTGAAGAGAAGGAAGATGTTGGGTGTGA
>NW_027338823.1:0-1107 GCF_000331145.2 Cicer arietinum | reverse complement strand
ATTTTTATAATTAATTATGAGTAGTTATAATATCAATCAAATATTTATTCACTTTAATAATATGAAAATTTTGAAATATATCATTGATATATTTTTGTTAAGAGTCTGATATCGACATAACTATTATATTTTGAAAATTCATTTTGAAGCTTTTTATTAAATTTTTTTTTTTTATTATAAACCAAATACATTTTTATTTAATTTAATTTTTACATTATGAGAGGAAAAATAGCCACTCTCCCTATAAACAAGAGAATCTCCATCGTCTTTTTTCGCCTGTTATTAAACATTTTTCATAGACAATGATGTTAAAAATATTTTGATTTAAATTAAACTCTACAATAAAATAATAATAATCTCTGTTTTTTAATAAGTATTTTAATTAAATATATATATATATATATATAAGTTTTTATATTAAATTTTATTAATTAAGATTTATAAATCGCATCATATCTTGAATTTAAAAAATAAAATTGTATCAATGTGGATCTAGAGTAACTTCAGATCACTATCTTCCCTAGATCAAAGCTTAGGCACTCATGTTTACCTAGCAATAAGTATGGAGGAGCTTAAAGTTCCACTCTTTATCCATATTTTGCATAATGATTATGTGAAGATAGCAACCACATTCCCATTTATTTAAAATGATTAGGGTTGAGAATAACAAATGTTTTCAGTCTAATTAACCTATGTCAGATTTAATTTTATTGACTTATTCATTTATTAAAATATATATCTCATTATTTATTTAAAGATGTTGTTATGAAATAAGTTTTTAAATAGACTGAAATCATATTAAACTTTTATAAAAGCTAAAATTAAACTCAAACAAGTATATCACAAATAACATAACATATCATGTTAAAGTCTCATATATTTTGGCAGTATAGATTCTTGTGTCGCAAACCTATTAGCATCTTTAATAACAATTTACGAATTCTAGTTGCATAATATCGCAATAGAAGTTAAATAAAATGACTTTTTAATTTTTTATTTGATAAAATTATTATTATTAATATTAGTTTTTTGGTAGAATATTAATAAAATTATTATTGTTATTATTATTATTATTATTATTATTATTATTATTATTATTATTATTAT
>NW_027338822.1:0-1105 GCF_000331145.2 Cicer arietinum | reverse complement strand
ATTATTATTATTATTATTATTATTATTATTATTATTATTTAATTACCTTTTACTCTTGTATATGGCTTAATCTATAAAACACATTTTACTCTTTTCTTTTATTTTATTTTTTTTGATATATTTAGAAATAATTAAAAATATAATTAACTGCACGTTTTAAATTAGTCAAATGAATAAGAAAATATCTTATTAGTTACGAACGCACACGTAGATGTAAAATTGCCTAAAATCTGATTCTTTAAAATATTACACTAAAATACTATTATATTTAGAAAAATATAAATAAATAAAATATAATATTTGTTATTTATATTACTTATTTAGTCCAATATGTATAAAATTAGCACATCATAGAAAGCACATGTATGAAGAAAATTAATTATAAAATTGATCAACTGATATTCTAAAATAATATATACATCAATTTAATTATTTAAAATATTATTTCATTTATAAAATAGTTTATTATAAAATTTGGGGTGTTCCATTCAATACCCTTAAATACAATATTTATGAAGATAAACAAATGTCTAATATATTATCAATTACTTATTCCACTCATAGCAAGTGTTTGAAGATAAACATGGTCCTGATTGCTTTATAGTCCAATTGCAAGTTTCACATTCATCTCTACCTGATATGTATATGTCAAACCATTTAAGTTCATTATTCCACTTAAAGGAACAATAGAATTGTGTTATGCCAAAAAACGTATCTCCAAAAGAAAAACCATACAACTGATCAAAATGAAGAACATGAACTCCAAGATCATCATCGGCAGACTTGCAATGAACAATTAAGTCCGTACCGGTTTCCAATTTGTTAGTAATAGTCACATGATTTCCAAGAACATTGTGCATGAACAGCAACGTCAACACACATCTCAAAAGAAATTTTTGGATAAATAAAGACATTGTATCTACGATCAATCTTTTCTTTGAAAGTAAATAATCTTTAATATATGAAATTAGAATATTTGATCAAAGAAAATCATATATTTATAGAATGATTTTTGGAAAGAATTCAAATATATAAAAAAAATAAATCATTTAAGTTAATATTTTATGAATATAAAAAATTAATAATTGTTTGTTAAAAATACTAA
>NW_027338821.1:0-1105 GCF_000331145.2 Cicer arietinum | reverse complement strand
GAGCCAAAATCTAAAACATATAAAATACATAAAGTGTACTTTAAAATTATGGGTCTTACAGTTTTGTAATCGGTCATCTGATACTCTAGGTAGCAGCTCATAACTTTATTCAGAATATCTCAAACATCTCTAGCAGTATTGTTGGAACTGTAATAGATATACAGATCATCAACAATTCCATTAAGAATACAATGGAGAAGTGGCTCAAAAATTAGGCGAGCAAAATATAAAAGGGAGAAAAGAGAAAAGTTAGGAAATGCATTCATCTTTGGTGTACTTTTCACAATAGTTTGAAATTCATTATATAGTGATGGAAACAAACTCATATATGTTTTCTAACCAATGTGAGACTTTAATAAAAAAATATGAGACTTCAAAAAAATTATTTCCAATGTGGGAATTAAATTTTAAAAAACATATTTTTTTCCACTTGAATTTTAAAATTAACATAATAACATACTTATGTTTCAACATGAAATATTGTAGGGAGTAGATTTATGAATAACGGAATGAAAGAATAAATACTTTGTTGGCATTAAAATCGTATGAACTATTTACAATATTATTGACTTATATAGCAAGTAAGACACTTGGCTCATAACTAACCATGAGCTAACTGACTATGAATATTGACGATGTTACTTTGAGCAAAAGAAATATGTTGGTGTTCTATTATGATAGGAAAACAATACCAACCAATTGTATATAAGTTTTATCTTTTCATTTTTTAAGCTAAAATAAAATTATCAGTATTGTATCAAAAATATTTTATATTAAATATTTTTATTTTATGGAAATTCTTTTATTAAATATTTTTATTACATGGAAATTCTTTTATTAAATATTTATGGAGCAGTAATATTTAATATTATTAAATATAAAAAAAAATCAGTGACTTACAATTGACTATAAATATAAATTAAATATTAAAATAAAAGAATACATTTTCTCAAATGTATTTTTTAAATGACAACTATTAAACAATCGAAGTTTTGAATTTTGAATTCTTTAAATAACTATCATTTGTAAAGTAGGCTTGAGAAATTATATTCTTTGATTTTAGTAACTTATTTTTCATATAAGCTAAAAAACATTAAAACAAAAA
>NW_027338820.1:0-1099 GCF_000331145.2 Cicer arietinum | reverse complement strand
AAAAGATTTGTTTGTGTGGTAATATAAAAAATACCGTTGTAGCTATAGGATCATTTAGAATAAGTTTCCTTTTGAATTGGAGGAAATCAAAATCAAAACTAGCAAGACCAAATCGTTAAGCAAAAAGAAATTTCGCTAAGCAAATTTGAGTGGTGGTGACATTGCATGGACATATGTATGTCGTATGGCATTTTTACCTTATTTATTTATTGTTTGCGTTGGAATTATTCAAATAATTATTTGACACGGTTCAAAAATTTCAACATAGAAATTTTTGAGTCAATAATGAAATAATTAGAAGTTATTCTTTTCTAAATATTTAATATTATTTATTTTTTGTTGTTTTTATTATGCTTTGTGATTTTTTAATTATAAAAAGAAATTTTTTTGTGGGAGACACATTTAACATAGGAAAAAAAACTCATTTCCTATTCAATAATATTGATGTTTGATCTTGAACAATAATTGACAATAGAAAAACATATTGTTGAAGTATCTGTGAACTAAGAGTCTGTCACACATAATGTGGCATAGATCTTGCATTGTGATGATTTGAAGATATTGAATGATTTGTATTTCTTTTTATATGAGTTTTTGAAATAAAAGTTTTGACGAGTAATTAAAGCATTTGAACTGTATTGATGAGTCATTGAGTGATTAAAACTGAAATTATATAATGTACGAAAAAATTGTACTTAGAAATGTGAAAAGATTTGTATTATATATTGAAGAAACAAAACATATTAACGTAATAATATGCATTATATATTGAAAGAATGATACTTAAAAAGATGAAAAGGTTTGCATTAAAATAAGAGATAAATTAAAATAATATGCATTAAAAAATTATGTAATATGTATTAGCGTTTGAATTGGCTCCGAGGTTATGTCTTGGCATTTATACTCGACTGTGTCCGATTGCTGCTACCAAAAAAATTCTTTTGTGTAAAAAACTACACAGTTTGTATTTGACAAATTTCGTTATTATGTTGTTCTTTTTAAAGTTGTTTAAATTTTATAACTTTTTATCATATACATGTTTTTAAGTATTTATTTATTTTTGTTATTGTAGTTTTTAGCTAATTTTATGAATTAATTA
>NW_027338819.1:0-1096 GCF_000331145.2 Cicer arietinum | reverse complement strand
TTATAAGTAATATTTTACCCTATCATTACACTTATGAATATCAATCTTGTTTTCATGCATAATTATTTCACTTAGGGGTCAATAATGATTTCATACATTAAAAATTCAATTACTCATTAAATTCAATGGAAAAATTCACCTAATCACTTAGGGGTCAGTAATGATTTCATACATTGAAAATTCAATTACTCATTAAATTCGATGGAAAAAAACCACCTAATCACTCATAAATATCGTCATAATTGTTCTTTATATAATTCTTTGTATTATTTCAATATGATAATTATCTCAATATGGTTACGGTAATAAATCAGTCAAGATCAGCTCGGTCCAAAGAAAGTGGTGACCGTCTCGGCGAGTCTCGATTCGAAATCATCTTTTTCGACATCTCTGCGGTAACTCTTCGAAAACGTTCATACACAATTATTCCAATGATTTCATTCGTTCACAGTTCAATTACTCATTATATTTTTCTATAATATTTTTATAATGCATTTTTTTATTGTGACTAATATTTTACACTATCAATTACACTTATCAATTACATTAAAATAGACTCCGCTGCCACCTCATCATATTTCCTCCACATATACAAATATTTTCCACATCAGCCAAAAAGTTGATGTGTACGTCTTGAGAGTTTGCTCTACTCAATTTCTAAATTCCTAATTTCAAAATTTCCTCCACAATTTCATTTTCTCCATTCTAAATTTTTTAATTTATCTTCTGCTTCTCCTCTTCCTTCGACAATTTCATTAATCTCTTTAACGCTGCTTCTCATATTCCTTCGACAATTTCTTTAATCTCTTTAATCATTAATTTTGTTTTGTCTTTCTTCCACAATTTCTTTTTTTGTATTCTAATTTATTAATCATCTTCTGCTCCCAATCCTCATCCCCCTCTCTCTCCCTGGACCAACTCGAATCTGCCCTCAAAAGTATCTCTACATTTTGGGAGAAGATCATGCAAAATCGCACAATGAATCTTAAGAACATTGCCTTGGGTCTCTGAAAATCTATACAAATGAAAATCCCGATTCCTAACTCTTTTGAATAATCTCAATTGAAGGATATGGTTAGGATCGACAATTGTTGAT
>NW_027338818.1:0-1096 GCF_000331145.2 Cicer arietinum | reverse complement strand
TAACTATATAATTAAAATTAAATTCAGATAAAAAATTAACAAATTTTCTATTTAATAGAATATTTAAGTTGTATAATAGACTTTATATGAGAATATTTTTTATTTTGTTTAGTATTAAGGGTTAGATCATTAATTAATAATAACTTAAAAGATATGTTTTAAACATTTTGAAACTTACGAATTTTTTCTCTAATTTTGATGGTAATATTTTATGTGAATTATAAGTCATTCGATAAATTTTAACAATTGAATTAAAATCATATATAAAAGTGAGTTACTTGAAGATATTTATTTGTTTTCTTATCTTAATTCTTATAGAATTACATAATTTTTTTTTTTAAATTGAAATTGTTAAAATCTTATTTAAAATCTATTATTTCAAATGATAAATTAAATAATATTGTTTTGATTTCTATTGATTTTCTTTTGGACAAGAAGTAAAAATAATTTTTTCAAAATCTCAATTACGAAGACATTATATTTTTATCCATCCAAAATACCTAAATTCCAAGGATCAATCCTGATTGATGAAAGGAGTACTAAGAAATATAATTTGAGTTTTCTGTGATAAGCAATGTCAGTTAATAGGATTTATGTCAAACTTTACATTTATAATGCTATGAGAATTGAATGTTATGGATAGAGTATCTAACAATTCAATATTTTTATATATATTATATGTGTCTTTTTATAAATTGTTATGATTTATTATTTAATTATTAATTATTCTATGTGTAAATACATTAAATTAAATTTTATCATCTTCAATTTACTTGAATAATTATAAACTTTATTTTTATTTAATTATTTTGGTGTGATAGTTACATGAGGACGGTTTATAACGTGATTATTTCTTAAATGGACTATTGTATATTTTGTTTATTTGATTAGTTTCGATAATCATGAAATTTATGTGTTAGATATGTTTGTTTTATTTTGTTATGTGTGACCTGTATTGATATTCTTGTCTTGCTTGATTTATTTTAGTTGATAAAAATATTAATTGAATTATTTATTTAAATTTAGAATTTATCGAAGTTATATTGTTTGTTAATTTTATTTTTGACCAAATAAGTATTCATTTTAGGAGATAGTA
>NW_027338817.1:0-1096 GCF_000331145.2 Cicer arietinum | reverse complement strand
TTGCTAACACTAACAAGATATATTTTTCGTACTTAATTTCATATTAATTTCATAAAGTAAAAAATGACTTAATAGCCTAAGCAATTCAAGACAAAATACAACAAAATTGCAGAAATTAGAGTTTAGAAAATTCAAAGTATTACAAATCAAGTCAAATTCAAGCTAAAAAATTCGCTCGTGATGAGCTTGAGTCAAGTTTTGAGCTGAACCAATTATGTTCGAGGTGAGTTGAACTAAACCTAAATTCGACTCAGCTCGACTCATTTCCAGCCCTAACCGCCACTTTAGTGGAAACCTATATATCACATGCTCGAACGATTAATTTGAGAAATAAAATTATAGTAAGATTAGATTTAATTAAAATATAGACAAGATTGAGCTTGTACTGTGCAAGGTCCACTAGGTCAAGACAAGGAGGATAAGTGTTGTGTGTCTTCTTTCACTCCAATCCTTAGTCATATTATGTCTTATTCGTTGTAGCTGCCAACTAGCATCCTGCTTTACAAGGCTGATCGTTCGTGTGGACAAAATATAGGTTCTGCTACTTTGCAGCACTGACAACCGCCTCCTTTACATTTTAAGAGGTATATACACGATCTCATATGTGAAATTTTTGAGCTTACATTGTCTTTAAGTATATTCTATTACAAGTTTTGTCCTTTTAATGACTATCTCACGAAAATTAAAAAAATATGTGAATTTAGATCCTCTCATATTTGAATCAAACGTAAAGAGGTCATGTTCATCATCCAACCATTAAAATTATTAGGCTCCACTTATATAATTTTGAAATTGCAAAATCCAATTAATTTTAATAATGAGATGACAAACATAATCCGCAATTTTTGTAATTGCTTGTAGCAATTACAATTTTTGTTTTAAAAAAAGCTATTTTTTTCAAATTAAAATACCAAAAGTCATTATAAAAATGTATTGCAAGCCTTTTATTTTCAAAACTCTCAAATATTTTTATATTTCAGATCTTTTAATATTAAAAATTTCAAAATACTTTTGTTCCGAGAGTTTCAATGTTACAAAATTCAAAAAAGTAGTAAATTTTGAATATTTTTTAAAAATAAATATAAATGTGTTCTAA
>NW_027338816.1:0-1095 GCF_000331145.2 Cicer arietinum | reverse complement strand
CAAGTCAGACACTACCCGACATCAAGTTAGTATTTTATACATTTTAAATATAGATTAGTAAAACATGTGAAAGTTTCACATTTGACTAGATGATATTTTAGGTTATGATCTTCCTAGAGATAATTTTTTCAAATCATTAACTGATATTAGAGGATTTGACTTTTCTCAAAGTGTATTATGGAATATCAAATAATCTCATTGATACACGTAAGTACATAGTTGTTGATAGAAAAATTTAATTTCTTAGGAGTCATAGAAGTAAATAAGTCAAAAAAACTAACATTTATGGACTTGATGAATTTATGAAGGAAGACCATCTTTTGGAAAAATAAAACAAATCTAAAATGGAAGCAAACACTATAGCCTGATTGCATGTTGAAGATAGAAGCCATAGCGTAGACATACAAGCTATTGAATGAGGAAACATTTTAGTTTGGTGATTTGGGTTAGGTCGACACCACTAGCCGTTGGGGGAACTTGTTAATAAAAACAACATAATGCTCAATTTTTTAGGCTGCTTATGTTTTTTTTTGAAATCACCTCTAACGAGCGATGTCTATTTCTCTATCAAATTTTTAAGAATGCCCATTACGATTCCTTGCATTTTTAGTTTCCATTGTTTTCTTTCATTGCAATTTTTCTTTTACTTTTCAGTGTTTTACAATAGTTTTCTTCTTGTCTTCGTTTCTTTATCATTCCTCCTGCAAATTTACTTACTGCAATCTACTTTGATTTGATTTACATATTCGTTTTGCAAGTTATGCATTATGCATTTTATATATATGTTGTTGAGTAATCTTGTGTGTTCGTCATTTGGGTTTGTTTCATTTTAAATTTAAACACCTTGCATGTCATCATTTATTCATAAGTCATCTCACTGAAAACCATCTAAAAAAACCTTTTGTTTGCATTTTAATAAAAAAAAAAATCATTTTCTTGCATTACAATATTTATTACATTTTATTTTGAAAATTCATTTTCTTGCATAAATTATCATGCAAGAAAATCCTTTTTATAAAATCAACGCTCTCATCTTTGTAAGATTTATGGGTCACATATGTAATTAATTAATAAAGTGTGTTAGGGTCATTATAT
>NW_027338815.1:0-1092 GCF_000331145.2 Cicer arietinum | reverse complement strand
AAAAATTCTACATTTCTTGTCGTTGTAAGTGTTGACTTAAATGGTGACGAAACTAAAAAATTTCTTGGAGTCCTCAAGATGTATCCAAAAGCTATTGGGTATACTACTGAGGACTTAAAAGGGAATTAATCCATCAATTTTCATGCATAGGATACTACTTGAAGAAGATTGCAAACCCTTTATTGAGCATTAAATGAGATTAAATCCTAAGATGAAAGAAGTTGTGAAAAAAGAGGTAATTAGACTCCTAGATGTTGGGGTAATTTACCCTATCTTTGATAGCAAATGGGTTAGTCCTGTTCAAGTAGTTCCAAAAAAGGGAGGTATCAATGTTGTTAAAAATGAAAAAAAATTGAATCCATGGCAACTAAGACAATTACAGGGTGGAGGATGTGTATAGATTATAGAAAACTAAACAAAGCAACCCGTAAAGATCATTTTCCTCTCCCCTTAATTGTCTACACAGACTATACAACCATTAAATATCTTGAGCAAAAAAGATGCTAAGCCGAGGTTATTCCGATGAATACTACTCCAAGAGTTTGATCTAAAATTTTGAGACAAGAAGGGGATTGAAAATATGGTGGCCGATCATCTCTCAAGGCTACATGAAAAAAATGAAAATGAGTTGGCGTAGGATGATTCATTTCCTGATGATCAATTGTTTGCTCTTGTACAAATAGAAGCACCATGATATGTAGATTTTGTGAATTACTTAGCAGTTGGAGTATTAACCCCAGATTTGAACTATCAACAAAAGAAGAAGTTTTTCTCGGATCTTAAACACTATTATTGGGATGAACCTCTTCTTTTTAAGAGAGGGGCTGATGGAGTTTTTAGAAGATGTGTCCCGGAAGAAGAAATGGAAAACATCATGTTTCACTATCATTCCTCCGCATACGGCGAACATGCTAGTTCCTCAAAAACTGCAGCAAAGATACTTCAAGCATGCTTCTACTAGCCCACACTCTTCAAAGACGTTCATCGCTTAGTGCTGCAATGTGATCAATGCCAGCGTATCAGAAACATTTAAAAAAATGAAATGCTTTTGAACAATATCCTCGAAGTTGAAATCTTTGATGTTTCGGGAGT
>NW_027338814.1:0-1092 GCF_000331145.2 Cicer arietinum | reverse complement strand
ATCAATTATTTAAAATTTTATTTAATTAATGAAATAATTTATTATAAAATTTGGGGTGTTACACTTGAAGTTGTGACTATTATTATTAAATCTAATATTGTTGTTTTTTCTTCATTATTATTATTTAATTGCTCACTTATGAAATATAATGAAAGTTATTTATTTTAAGCAACTTTTAAGGTAACCAAAGTTAAATTATGTGGATAATTAGTTTTATATATTGATAAATGGTTTATTTTTGTTAGGCATAATTGCTCATGTGGTCCCTTAACTTAATTATTCAGATAATACTTCAGTTTCTTTTTTTTTCTTCCCAATTTAATTCTTTATTTAATTTGAAGTAAACAATTTGATATTTTATTTTTTTAAATGTTAACAATGTTATCTTTTTTTTTTTTTTTACAAAAATTCATCAAATTTTCAAATAAAACTCATAAAATTAAATATCATCTTCAATATAATGCAAATTTCATCAGATTTATAACTAAAATCTTTAAATAAACTCTTATTTTCATTCTTTATATTTTCAAATTTTTGTAATAAAATTAAATAAATGACCGAATCGAAAAGAAAAAAAAGAAGGCTGAAGTGTTATATGACATTAAGTTAAGGGACCGCATGAGTGTCTTCTTGTTTTATGAAACGTTTGAGATAACGTCTTTAAAGTTAAGCGATTCGGCGTAAAAGGATGAAATGTCACATTAGCTTACTCGTAATTTAGTTATTTAACCTTTTCTGATTAATTTAAGAAGAAACTTATTTATGATATTTACTAACTCATTTTGATATTAAAAATGCCCAATTATGTATATATAAAAGTGAACTCTTTTTCATAATATTTTAAAATTTTGAAACTTAAAATATTAAAAGTTTTATTATTTTAAAAGTTCCATTCTAGATAGATATTAATTTATTTATACCCTTCTATATGTGAATTCTAAAACGACATGAAAATTTAATATTCTTTTAAGCGTATCCTATTCTTATTTAATTATAATTGTGGTGTTAAATATAATTTTATACATGATATTAATTTATCATATTTTATTAAATATTATCATTCTTAATTTATATGATTATAATCTCACTTAT
>NW_027338813.1:0-1091 GCF_000331145.2 Cicer arietinum | reverse complement strand
TGATACAAGTCAAATCTTAGTGACAACGATATTCAGAGTCTCAATATTAATATCAACATAATAAACTCAACTACAATAAATGTTATGTCATGAATTACCTTAAATTATACCAACTCTAATTAGAGTGTTAAACTCTTATTATTGAGCTAACACAATATGAACAAATTAAAACTCTTTTTTTTTTTATCATTATATATATTTTTTGAAATCAACTTTTTAATATACCATATATTGAAATTTATATATAAAAATGTTATAATTTTTTTTTTACCTTCAAGAGATCGCAAAGCGGAGATGGGATGTGACCACCTAAAATAATTTTTTTCTTCTATAAGAGGTTGCATCCTGGAGATGCGACCATGTGTTGCCTTATTTTTTATTTTTAATAAAGGAAGAAACACTAAATTAATAAATAAAATAAACTAAATTATAATAATAAAATCAAACAAAATATATTAAATGAAAAAAAATACATCAAAGTTATCGTAGTTGAGTAGATGTGTCAAACAAAATAACATGGAGCACTATAATATTAATGAGCATTTAAAAGACAATTGTTGAAGGTCCACTTACTAAAACAACATTGCAAAATATTTTGCACATTGATCTTTATATTGATGACATGGAGGCCAATATAAAAAGGACTAAAATACACTGAATTGGAACTATTGATGTGACAACTGCACATGCCTTAGAATCAATATTGTTTCAACGACCATAATGGTGATCATCTAATCATTATCGGTCATGTTTTCTTCAAGGCTCAAGGCGAAACATTTTGTTTAAAGAAAAACGTTCTTGACAGAAGTGCAAACAAGAAGATTGTTTCAAATAAAGCAATTGACAATTGGCAAGAACGACCAAAAACTATATTTGGTCTAAATTCAATATTCACAACCTCTCATTATATATAAATTGAAGATCAATTGGAAGATGAAAGCTAATATTGGATGGACTGAGTACTTTAACCTAGACCAGTCTTATGCTGTAGATACTCTAGTTAAAGAGTTTTGGAGGTTTGCTGATGCGAACAAAGATGGAGAAGTCTCAAGTATGGTTTTAGAGCTTCCTATCAAAGTTGATCAACAAAC
>NW_027338812.1:0-1090 GCF_000331145.2 Cicer arietinum | reverse complement strand
GTTGAGGAAGAATATGAGATGGGTCGAGGAAAAAGACAAAAGGTCTGAGGAAGAAGGGAAGAAACAAACGGCTAAGGAAGAAGAGAAAGGGAACGAGAAAATGTTTTATGAAAATAACAAAATGAAGATAACAAAATAACTAAATTTCCCCTTAGTCAAAGTCAATGAAGAATATGTATATCAAATATACAATATTTGTGTTAGTATTTATATCAAAAAGTATTTAAATATCATTTCTCATTAGACTCTTAAAGTAGTCCTTACTCCTTTAAGTAGTATTTTTTTTAATGTTAACAAACAATGGTTGTGTGACTTTTATGGAAAGGATTTTCAAAAAGTAAAGGGATTCATGGGTCTGGGTGATATGTTCAACCCGTTTACCCAAATTAATCTGTAATATTCCGCTTTTTTGATACATTAACTAACGAAATTTTAAACGTAAAAATACATATTCGTTTTTTTTTATATAAGATTATCTTAAATACTCATTTACTTTAAAACTAATTAATAACTTTTTCAATTGTATTTTCAAAACTAATGAGTCAGAGTATTCGCAATTACAAAAAATAAATTTAATATGTAAAACAAAAGAAACTCCTAAAACTAAAACTCTTGGAGTTTAATCTTAATTGGTCATAACTATGGACGCTTGTAGAAAACTCTCCCAACAAGTCTAACATCGGTACAAAAGTATATAAGAGTAACACTATATGTGACACTTTTTCAAATATAAGGGTCATCTCCAAATAACAAACAAAGAGCAAATAAACATGCATATATAGTTGTTATAGCAAAAATATAAATAAATCATATAGTTCATTTAATGGTTAAAATCACAAAGCACCAAAGTTATATATCAACCAAAATTCAGAAATCATATTTGTTAGACTATATGTTAATGCATGATTCCCGAATATCACCACACTGTAGAACAAATAGTCCCACCATTGGACAATATTCCACTGTTGGACAAATGCTCTCCAGAGTTTCATGTTCAGTACCCCACCATTGAGTATTTTTCTGAATCACATTGTCTTTTCAAGGAATTGTGGTCATGTACTCACGACTAGGTCCAGATCACCAATGCATG
>NW_027338811.1:0-1089 GCF_000331145.2 Cicer arietinum | reverse complement strand
ATATTAAAGTGTTGAAATTTATGATGTTGATGGATGATTTAATCGAAATTTCAAACGGTGTGAGTATGTTGTCTTTGATTGATTTTGTTAAGAAAATATTTTGTCCTAAATTGTTAAAGACCAACATTTGAGTCGAACTTCAATAAGTTTGAAAGAAAAAAAAACAATATATAGTTTTTCAAAGTATAGCATAAGTTTTTTTAAAATTCGCTTCCACCAAAGTACTAAACCAAGGTCTTCTTGACGTTAGGGAGCCTAAGAAAAAAGTCATACCCTAATTAATTTGGATAGTGACCGAACCTAGGGTTCGTTTGAGGTTGGTTTAGAAACTTGTATTGATTAAGTTAATTGGTTGATTTAAGGTACAAGGAAATTGAGAGGTGTTGTTGGAATCTTTGGATAGGTTATGTTGGCGCAGCGTAAGTTGCTTTTGTAATAAAGCAATGTCGAGGTAAGAAAACTTTCTAACGATATTATATAAGCTTGAATACAATGTATTTTTATATACATGATCCTTCTGCTCGTGGTTAATAAACGTACACACAATTGTTTATGTATTTGATGTGATTACATATTCATAACTGATAACATATGTGTTATAAATTTTATTGATGAGAATATATTTTGAAAATGCTATGTGAAAAAGCAATAAAAATTATTAGTGTTTAATAAGTATTAAAAGATGAGTCTTTTGATAGCTGCATTTAGATAATGATTAAATTAAATCAATTTATCTATCATATTTCATTATCAATTTATCAAATATAAAAAATACCTTTGTGTAATAAAACTTTAAATAAAAGTAAAAAAAAAAATATTAAAAGGTTTCTTGTCCATTTTATCCTATTATACCACACATATAATCAAGGTAATCAAATTTGATTAGACATTAAATCAGTGTAGATAAAGATTCAAGATTTAAAAGTGTAATCGAGATTTAATTGAGGCTGGACTGATAATAACAAATATATATATTTGTTATTTTTTATGTTTTAATATACCATAATTAACTTCAAACAATTTAAACTTGGCTCCACTTAAAAATATCATTCTTGATATTCATTGTTCTAAAGAATAATTTTACTGATT
>NW_027338810.1:0-1087 GCF_000331145.2 Cicer arietinum | reverse complement strand
TCATCTCTTGCAGATTCTTGCACAACACATCAAGGCTGTGCTACCAGGGCTGAAAGCACGTATAAGCACTTCACTAGTTACTCTTGCTAAAGAACATGCAAGCTATGGTGAAATCACAGAGTCCAAGGCATGTGTTAATATTTTGATGCTTCCGTTTGACATTTGTAAATAATACTATACAATGATTATCCTTGTTGTAATATAAAGCCAACATGTTTTCTGTTTTGACCGACCATGTACCTTATTTTACCTTAATATGATTCTTCATGTCATACAGGCTGGACAGGGTGCTCTTGTCCTGAATATTCTTTCAAAATACTGTGACGGTATTTAACTATCTCTACCATCCGATTTCTAATCTTCTCTTCAGCTTTTATGGTTTTCATTTGCAAACTCATACCATTTCTTATCACATTTGTGAACTGCTATTCCAGTTATAACGACCTCCAAAAGTCAGTAACACTTTCTTTTTTCTTGTTGAAAATAGCGTTCTCCTCCATGGTTGAGGGAAAGAATGAGGCTATGTCTACATCTGAACTATCAGGTGGAGCACGGATTAATTATATTTTTCAATCCATATTTGTGAGGAGTTTAGAGGTATGAAATTTGTCTTTTATATATGATGGTGTTTGAAAATATACAGGTACTATCATAAGATGTCGAAATTAGGGACAGAAAATGAGTATAGTTATAATTAGGCCATTAATCCATGCGTAGTTTATTAACTAAAGATCGACCTGTCTGGCCTATATCTATTTGTTGTAATGGGTGTTCATCTCATCCATTTATCCTAATTAATTGATAGATGCCTGTTAACCCATTCTCCTCTCATTATTCATACATCATTCATGTACTATTTAATCTTTGCTTGTCAATGGTCATATCAAGTATAAATAATCAAATGTTTAATTTTTTAGTAAGTCTTTTTGTTGCAAGTCACATACCCATCTTGATTTTGTAAATGTTGAACAAAATGCTTAATTTTAACTTGTTTTTATGTTCCAAGCAAACTATGTTGCATACATGGTATCAAATTGAATAGCCTAAAGGGAAAAGGAAAAACATAAGTCATTTTATATGGGCGCAG
>NW_027338809.1:0-1081 GCF_000331145.2 Cicer arietinum | reverse complement strand
GTAGTTTTTAAGTTAAGTTATAATTAGATTTTTTTTAATTTTTTTATTGTAAATTATTTTTTTAAGTCAACTTCGAAAATTTGAACAATGTGAAAAAAATTTAATTTTTAAAATTTCAAAAAGTTCAAAAATTTCAACAATTTTTGGAAAAACTTCATTTCGAACATTTAACTTCGAAAGTTTGAACAATGCGAAAAAATTTCATTTCGAAAATTTTAAAATATTCAAAAGTTTCAACAATTTATGGTTAAAGATAATAAAAAAAGGACAAATATGTAATTTTTGAAATAAAGAGTGGGATATTAAGTTGTAGAGATGTATAGTAGAAACCTCCAAATTTTGATTTGTAGCCCTATGATTATATTAGATCCCTTATTCACATTTTAATTCAAAATCTATTTTAATTTTTTTTTTTCAAAATAAGCAACGAAAAATCAAAATCTTTTTTCAAAAAAAAAAAATTACTTAATAACTTCTAGAAAGTTTATCAGTTTCAATTGATTTGTTAATATCACATTTTTAATAGCATGTATTGAAAATTTGATTTAAATTTTCAGAAGCATTGTGAAAAATTTAAAGTTAAAGTTAGATTTATTTTGAACACAAAAGTATTCTAAAAATCTTAAAATTAAAATTTTTAAAAGATATTTTAGTTCTAAAAATTTTAACTATAAATTTTTTAGTACCACATTACTACTTTTTTCAAACATAAAATCATAACTGGGGAACATTCTTGAAGTTTGTTGATATTTTTTTAAATTAATTTTTTCAAAAATATTTTAAAAATTCAAATTTAAATTTTTCATAATACAAATTAAAGATGGTGAAAAGATAATTTTTAATTTTTATTATTTTTTTAAATAAAATAAGTTGTTTATATAAAATGTAAAGATAGAAATATAATTAAAGAGATATCAACTAAAATATCATAGGTGACAGACGTGATGATGTAGAGAGAATTCCACCAACAGCATCAAACATACGACGCAACGAAGCAAATCGTCCTATTAGGCAGCGCCGTCGAAGACAACAGGAGGTTCAGGACGATGATGTTGACTCCACCGAGCATGCACATATGGAG
>NW_027338808.1:0-1081 GCF_000331145.2 Cicer arietinum | reverse complement strand
AAATAAACTTAAAAAACCTAAACAAAAATTATATTACACTTACATAATTATCTATATAAATTAATTTAAATATCTATACATTAACTTAATTCAAATACAAAAATCATTATTTTTGCGTGTGTCGTCCTACCAATTTTAAATATCTTATGATAATATCGTGACACGTTAATGTAAAATAGATTTACGCTAAATTTATGTCATAAATTTTTATCTAAAGTATTCGGTAAGTTTTTTTTTTCTTCAAAATATCTTAGTTTATGATTATTTTTCTAATTTATTTATCATTTGAAAATAAATTACATGATTCTTTACTATTTTCACAAGGGCACATCTGAAACACTTTAAATACTATTTTTTACAAGTCATTTTTCACGTATTATACAAAATATTTATGTCGGTAAATAAACTTAAATAAGCTAAAACAAATGTCTTAGTTGTTGCCTATTCTAAAAAATTTATAATGAATTTAGCTAATTAAAAACATCTTAAAAGTATATAAAAACTTATTATTTATAATATTCAAATACTAATATAAATCTTGTTTTTTTACTCATTCTAACATAAAATAATTGTCTCTTAAAATTAGTTCAAATAATTAAAAAGTAAATTTACAGTAAAATTATTAACATATCAAATGTGAATAAGAATTTTTATATTAGATTAAAAAAAATATTAAATAACATATGATACAAGTAAGATAACTACATATTCAATAACTATTTTTGGTAAAGATAATTTATATATTCAACAAAATGCATTCATGTTGTCCTTACAACAAGTTCTATCTATAAATAGGTGCTTACAAGGCACTAGTTTCCTTAGTCATTCCTACAAACGCTTCCACATGGGCACTTATTGGTTGTTGGCTATGTTTTCCTTCTTTCTTTTCTATGGTGTTGCCCATATTGAAGCTTTATAAACCTTCTTTTCACTTCCAACCTCACAAGAATTGGATGAATGGTATTTGGTTCAACTTAATTAATTTTAATTTAATTAACCTCCTTTAATAATGATAGTCTCATTCATTCTCCATTATTCTTTTACATGTTTATCTAATGGTTTTTCTTGTGCTTTTTTTTTT
>NW_027338807.1:0-1080 GCF_000331145.2 Cicer arietinum | reverse complement strand
CCCATTGCTTGTTAAGCAGTTTTGGTCTTTGTCTTTATCAAGTTTAGTCGTGAGTAATAGCAAACCTGATTATCTGGAGGGTATCAGGGACCTCGAAGCCCCTATCGAGGATAAGGAATTTTCTGACAGTTCCAATTCTCAGGTCATTACTGAAACTGGAAGAACAAGTCAATCGCATGAGCCGCTTCGTGTTATGGACTCTAAAGTTGCAGAAATTTTGAACACATTAAGGAAGTACTTTTCCTGTATTCCTGACTTCAGATATATGGCAGGACTCAAAGTTAGAATATCATGTAGTTTGAGTTTTGAATCTAATACTTTCAATCGCATGTTGGGAATCAATAACACTGCCACACCCCAGGAAGAGATAGATGCACTTCCCGCTATATATGCTACTGTGTTAAATTTTTCCTCTTCTGCACCATATGGATCAATTCCATCATCTCGTATACCTTTTCTTCTTGGTGAACCTCACAGTAAAGATCATGCATCTCAAAATGCCGCCCTTAGTATAGTTCCTATTGGAAATGATTCTAGAAAAGAAGAAAACTATAGAGCTACCGTTGTGATCGATTTGGAGCCAAGGGAACCGACACCAGGTATAGTTGATGTTCACATTGAAACAAATGCAGAAAATGGTCAGATCATCCAAGGTCAACTTCAGGGAATCACAGTAGGCATAGAAGACATGTTTCTTGAGGCCATTGTTCCATCAGACATCCAAGAAGACGCAAGACCTCAGTACAACTTTAACTTGTTCACAGCTTTATGGGAAGCATGTGGCTCATCCTCTAGCACCGGGCGGGAAACCTTTCAATTGAAAGGGGGCAAAGGGATTGCTGCCATAAGTGGAACGCAATCTGTCAAGCTTCTTGACGTCTCTGCGACCTCTTTGATTCAGGCTACCGAGCGCCATTTGGCACGCTTTGTTGTAGGTGTGAGCGGGGAGCCACTTATTGATGCTGTATGGGAAGGGGGAATCATTCAGAATGTCATTTGGGAAGATACTTCCCGTGATGCCTCACCAGTTTCAAATCACAATTCAGGTCCACTTCGGCTTACATACAATAATGAAGAGTA
>NW_027338806.1:0-1079 GCF_000331145.2 Cicer arietinum | reverse complement strand
TGAAATACATTAATAACTGATTAGAGTAATTTAATAAAACAAATATTTTTCTCTTTTTTTTTTTCAACATTGAAAACCGTTTGACCTGAAATTATTACTCCAAAATAGGTTGACCTCATTCAATGATTTTACGTTATATTTTGAAACATGAAATTTGTATGAATTTACAATATTGCCCATCAGTGAAAATCGTTTCTTTCCCCAGTTTTTAGACAACTGGAAATAGAAACCCAAAACAACCTCTAGACTTTTGCTTTTACTATTTTAGAAAACCTAATTTTCAAAATAATTTCTACAAACAATTTTTTGCAGTACACTTCAAACAAGTTTTTACTTTTTAAAAACCAAAAAATAGTTTGTAAAAAATAAATCAACAAATTGAAATAGAAAAATAATAAAGTTATAGAGGCATATCAAAAAATTAACATATTTTGATATTATCAAAATTAAATCACTAATGGTTGAATGACATATCATTTAAGTACAAACAATTTTTATTTAGTAATACCTTTGTTGACAAATTAAAGAAAATTATTGATCAAAATTCATATTATCGGTACACATTCTATTCTTGATTGTTTGTCTAAAATTGTATTTTACTTTTTATTTTTTATGTTTTATGCTTTTTATTTTTTACTTTTTAAATTATTTGGCTAAAAGTTATACATATCAACAAATTGAAATAGAATAAAATTGTTGGATCCAATGAGCGATGAAGTCTTACCCTTAAGTAATTTGGATGAAAAAAATTTATTGTTATGAAGAAATTTATAAGTTATTTAACAAAAAACTTAAGATAAAATTAGAGTTGTCTAAGCCACTATGATTTACTCGGATTCTTCCACTATTTTTGAGCTTTCTTCTTCATCTTTTTGTGATCATCATGGTGTGAACTACTCCCACAATTCCTTCTACACAAAAACATATTCCATCTATTATGTTCATCCTCCTAGTGAAGGTCCAAATTCTATTGAAGTTACTATATGGTTAAGTTCTTCTCATGGAAATGGTTAATACGTGAAAAATTGTTGGGGAAAATCACCTTACAAGTATATCAAAATTCACTATAGTATCTCTTT
>NW_027338805.1:0-1077 GCF_000331145.2 Cicer arietinum | reverse complement strand
TTATTTTTACAAATTATAAGAATTGATACTCATATTTTAAAATTCAACAAATTTGATCTTTTTCAAGATTTTTCACTAAAAAAATTGTATTTTCACATATTTTAAATGACGTAATCTCATAGTGTATAACTATCTAGATACACTAATTATTTATATATGATTAGTTAAATTACAAAAAATTTATAAGTTAAAATTGAAGTTGTTGGAGCATTTGAAAGGGTATAATAATCATTCTAGTATCATACGTCACATTGTTTTAAATAGGTTACATCATCATCTTTTAGTTGCTGCGGACAAGAGTTGATTATTTACAGAAGTGAATTTAATGTTTATTTGTTGTTGCGGACAACCAATTTCATGTATTATAAGTTGTTTTAAAAAGAATGATATTTATTCGAAGAACAATAAACATACCAAATTATTAAAATTGACATTAATAAATTTATAAATAAATGTACATCATTTAAATTAATAACATATATAATTATAAAATATATATAAATATGATAAAATTAAAATATTTAAAATTTATATATTTCTTAATTTATTATATTATTAATATAAAAATTATTAATTGAATATGTTAAAGTCTCTATATTTTATAATTTGAATCAAAGAAAGGTACTTTGATTTTCTTAACCTAGCAGGAGGTGTATTATACATAATCAACTATATACGTAAACAATCAAACCGTGTTTAAAATTACAACACTGTCCATCTTTAATTTTTGCCACTTATTAAATTAATGTTAAAATAGTCACTTTATTTTAGTAAAAAAATAATTCCTTTTACGAAATCTTTCTTTTTTTATTTTCTCTATATTTATTTATTTATTTTAAAAAAGAGATTTTTATGATACAATTAAAAATTAAGCATAATTGTTCATACGGTCCTTTAACTTAATTTCAGATAACATTTTATTGAGTTTATCTTTTTATCTTTCTTTCTTTCTCGATTTGGTCTTTTATTTAATTTTAAATAAATAATTTGATAACAAAAATTTATCAAAATTTTCAAATAAAACTCATAAAATTAATTATAATCTTCAATATAATACAAATTTCATCAAATATATAA
>NW_027338804.1:0-1074 GCF_000331145.2 Cicer arietinum | reverse complement strand
GTATTTGTAATAAATCTAATGTTAATATACAAGATAATAAAAAGGGGAAATATTAACATGTATTCTAAGGGTATTTGATAAAAATTCTACAATTTTTAGTAGAGAAATTCACAATTTCTAATACAAAATATTTTAATATTTAATATCCTAAAATATATTTATCTTCTGACATTTTATCTTTTATTTCTTTTATTATTTCTTTTATTTCACATTTTATCTTGTGACATTATATTATCACATTTAAAAAAGTAATAATTACTCTTCATCTCACAAACAAACTCCAATGTGCGTCTCATAACAAAATCATGGCATTTTCAGTGGAGAGTGATCAAAGTATATTTTATTAAACAAACATAAATTTCATAAACATCTTAATACATCACTAAGACATCAATATTATTGTACATGTACACCAACTAAGCTCTATACTTAGTTTATAGTTTCTTTCTATTTTTCTCTCCATGACTAGGACTTCAATAGTACACTTAACGAATATGTCATCATTATCCGACACTTGAACATTCACATAATAATGAATTTGAGACAGACTTTGCAGAATCATAAACTAAATAAGAATATTCTTTTTCTCATAGACCAATTTAAAAACATTCTACAAAGGCAGATATTATTTTGGTTGCAAACATTACACCTAACATACACTTCATTAAGTTAACAACGTTTTGTAACTTTTAATCACATAAGAACGAATTTAAAAAACATTTTATTTATAAAACATTCCCACTCTCAAGGAATAAATGGGGAGTGTCCTACAAATAATTTTGGTGGTTTAATCTTTACTTTTTCACTTATAACTATTGTGTTAGTTTGACATTATCCTATAAGAAACTTATCTGATTGAAACCAGAAATTTGGAAGGATTGGAAGATAACGGTTGGTGGGATGGGTGTGAAGCATAGAGAACGTTGTTTTTCACGATAGCTTTGTGAGGTATCCAAAGAAGATTGATTTTAATGGTAGTTTGAAGGTGCAAAGTGCACTTCTGGTCACATCATCCCTTTAACTTTTATTATAAAAAATTAGTAATTAAATAATCAAAATAATTATTAAAATATA
>NW_027338803.1:0-1070 GCF_000331145.2 Cicer arietinum | reverse complement strand
GGGTAGCTCACATATTTTTTATTTTTTATTTAATTATATTTTTAATTTTTTTGCAACTCTTTTAATTTAAAAATTTTCTTCATGCCCATTTAAAAATAAATTAGTTCAGAATTTCTTCATGTCATATGCTGTGCCCATAGAGTCAGATGAGTGAGACCGTGAGTCTATATGTGAGAGTGCCGTCACATTTCTTTTCAAACTAGGGTTTGTTATGTCTTTGTGAATTCTTTAAAAAAAATAAAAACTGGATCAAGTTAATTTTTGTTTGATCGAACTTTTTTTAAGACCAATTTTACTATTTTTTTAGGATTCTACACTGCACCTCTACATTTAAATTTGTCACCCCTCAATAAACGTGAAAAGACAATTTTATCCTTTATAAACCTTCAATTTTTTTAACTTCTCATTTTTTCACCCCTCTTTTCAAAATATTCAAAAGTTTCTAAAGTTTCGAAATGACAATTTCCATAATTTTCAAAACTTTCAAACAATTAAAAACTTTCGAAATAGGAAAATTTCGAAATGTAATTCTTATTTCGAAAATTTCCAGATTTGAAAAATTTCAAAAGTTTTCAGATTTGAAAACTTTCGAAACATTGCAGTTTTGAAATTTTTCGAAACTTTCCAAATTTTCGAAATGTAATCCTTATTTCGAAAATTTTAAACTTCCGAAACTATCATTTTTGAAACTTATTATAAATGGTTAAAAATGTAAAAATGTATTTTCACGTGTATTGAGGGGCGATAGGTTTAGGTGTAGGGGTGCATGGTGTAATCCTTATTTAAAAATAATAATAATAATTATGCGAGTTATCCGATACTCATACGGACTAACCATAATGGGTAACGAGTTTATTCGGACTGGAATCAAAAGCTCTAAAAAAATTTGGATTGAAATTATTAGACCTAAACCCTGTGTTTTAGCGAGCTGGACGGGATGACCCATTCGGGCTAGCCCATTTTGATAGCTCTAATCCCAACAGTAAAAATAATCTTTTACAACAATTCAAAACTATTATTATTATTATTATTATTATTATTATTATTATTATTATTATTATTATTATTAT
>NW_027338802.1:0-1068 GCF_000331145.2 Cicer arietinum | reverse complement strand
TGGTGGATATACTGTTTGGGAGCTATGGAACTATAAGGAAAAAAGGAAGGCAACATTGAAAGAAGTTATCAATTATATTGTGGAACATATGAAGCAACTCAAGCGCAAGAGAACATAGGCATAAGGTATGTTTAAGACTGTCATCTTAGTTCTCGTTCAGCACTGATTTGACCCATTAATGTGTACTGAATCGATATTCCCTTGCTACCTTCAGCAACTAAAATATAATTTGGAAAGAAAGGAATAATAACCTGGTTGCATCCATATGCACATACAACAACTTTTAGACACTTGTCGGGTGTAGTAGTAAATAATATACTCATTTGGGCTTATATTGAACGCCGTCTAATATCTAGAATGAGTTTTTTTAATTATTCAATATCTTTATAGAGTACTTTAATTCAATACATTAATCTATTCTACAAATTGTTATGACTTATGAATGATGAAATGATAGGTTTCCATGAGTTTAGGGCGTGACTAGGGTTGAGTTACCCTTGCGCCCTATTCAGTAGTATCTATTTGGCAATAGTTTGATTAGTTCATAAGTTAGCCAATAGCTTTTTTTTTGGAGAATTGTTAACAGATAGATTTTAGTTGGAAGTTTATAAATGAAAGGCTAGTTGATTGAAATTCAAGTGTTTGTTAAAATTAGTTGTGGAACTAATATAAGAAAATAAAAAATGACATAAAAGGAAATGTTCATAATTTTTTATATACATTATTTACTCTAAAGTGTTCATTAAAAGCTCTTTTTAAAAGGTAATTACAAAGTAGTTTATAAATTTTGTCAAATAAGCTAAGTATTTGCGAAACAAACTCAAGCTTTGCACCACACATATGTTGGTGCTCCCTGTGTTATGCAAATACAATCACGGCATTAGTAGGTATTTGGTTTATTAGAACTTGGGCGTTTCAATTGTTCCTGTCTATCATGGATAATTTTGTGAAGCAAAAGATGGACTGATAAAATTAAATACACCAGCTTTTTTTTTAATCTTATTCAAGATGGAAAAGTTTCTGATATTTGGACAGTTACATATATAATTGCATAAATGCAAATTTCAA
>NW_027338801.1:0-1068 GCF_000331145.2 Cicer arietinum | reverse complement strand
AAAAAAAATTCCAAGTGTACATGGAAGAACAAAACCGAATTTCGAAGCCTATTGACTGTGCATTCAGAGGGAACAATAATAGTGTTGCCATCGATAGAAACAAAAACACCCTAACCACTGTTCAGAAGGTTCATCAATGAGCTGGTGGTTATAACATTACAGGACATCATATAGATGATGTTACTATGGAACAAAATGAGGTGGAACAGATGATACAGAATGAGCAGAACTGAAACATAGAGGCTGCAAACCTAAATAGATTCAAACATATGAAGATTAAATCTAAGCAAATGATGGACTATGAAAAAGAAACGACATGTCTTATTAATAAGGCCAATCGAGCACCATGAATATCTTATCTGGAACTATTGAGGGCTTGGGATCCTTCGCACTGTTAGATCTCTTAAGAACCTAGTGGTTTTTCAGCACCCACACTTAGTGTTATTAATGAAAACAAGAAAACCGAGAAAGAATTATTCCACCTAAGGAACATTGGTAATATGACAAATGTTGTAGAAATTGATTGTACAATTCTTACACCAACTGACTTATTTTTTGTGGTTTCTATATTATTCTATATAACTCAAAAATTTGGGTGAAACCCCTGTGATACTAACATTGTTCACAGTTTCAATCATACTCTTAATAATAAAGGTTTTGTTGACTTAAGCTTTGATGGTCATCCCTATAAATGGGCCAACAATCAAGTGGCTCAAGATCACATTGGGGTAGATTAAACAGATTTTTAAGCAATTAAGATTGGTGCATGACTTGTCCAAATAACAAAGTCTTCCAATGGTGGAAGAGGCTTGAACCACCAATCACGGACTGGTTCTTAACAAGCTACATGAGTGTATGAATTTCATGTTCAGATTGGGGAAAATAAACTATGGAAATGTTCCTAAGATGATTAAGAGGATCCAAGAGAAACTCAGTGAGATGCATGCTAAAATTCATTATAAGGAAGTTGTGAACAGGACAAAGGAGTTAACTACTATTTGAGTTGGACTAAATTCTTGAAAATGTAGAAGGTTGGTGGAGCCAAAGCGCTAAAGCTTTGGGGATTCA
>NW_027338800.1:0-1067 GCF_000331145.2 Cicer arietinum | reverse complement strand
GCTAAGTTCTGCTATGGAGTTTCAATCAACATTAGTGCTCATAATTTTGTACCTGCACTCTGTAGCTTCTCCAAATGAATGAGTCTATTGAGAGGGGAAACTTTGTAGGTAAGCTTGAGTCTTTCTTCAGTTCATGCATTCTAGAAGGTTGGAAAGACTCCATTTCTACACTGCATGGCACTGATAAGTTACCAGAATGGTCTGAGAATCTTGGCATAATAAGAAAATGCATTGATTCAATTATTGAAAAAGTTCTTACACCTCCATCACAGGTTAATAATCAATACCATAAATTCCTCACATAAGATTTGATACTCAGCTATGAAGCACCGACACAGACACCGGTAATAATTTCAAAAATAAAAGTGATTAAATGTTATAACATGTGTCAGTGTCGTGTCAGTGTCAGACAATGCATGTGTTGGATGTTAGACACGCTTTCAATCCAAGGTGTCGGGGCTACATAGATAGACATTTTTTACTTAACAATGATGATTATGTGCAGGTTAAATGGTCCTACACTTAAACTAGGCCTGGTTACAACAGAAAACAGCATCATTCTGTCCCAAAGGATTGGTGGACTGAGGATGTATCCATTATAAACATAGATCTTTTCAGGTGCATAATAATGACTACTAGATCAACACATGTTCTTCCACCACAGCTTATTGGTGAAGCTTTACATGTCTATGCATGTAAGTGGTTACCTTGTATCATAAAGGTTAAAAGTTCAGGAAGTTCATCATCACAAACAGAAGAATGTAAGGAGAAAAACAGAAAAATTCTTGAAACAATTGTTAGCATGATTCCTGCAGATAAAGGATCAGTTTCAGCTGGCTTCTTGTTAAGACTTTTGAGCATTTCAAGTAATCTAGGTGTCTCCACAGTGACAAAAACAGAATTAATAAAGAGAGCTAGCATACAGTTTCATGAGGCTAATGTGAGTGATTTGCTTTACCCCTCAACATCATATTTGGACCAGAAATTTTATGATATAGAGTTAGTTCAAGTAGTGCTGGAGAGTTTTTTGAAGTTTTGGAAAAGAATCTCAACTGGTGCTGGTGACA
>NW_027338799.1:0-1067 GCF_000331145.2 Cicer arietinum | reverse complement strand
TAATCATCTGCAAGCAAGCAAGAACATTACGAATATCAATCCGGAGCTGTAAGGGAAGGCTTTTCTCTGTCACTTGCTTCAACAAGCTCGAACTAGCCAACATCAATGCATAGGGAGAGGATGCATTATCGAGAACATATTGGCACTGCGAAATGTAGTCAGCATTTGAGGAAAAGCATTTCAGGGTACTTTCAGCATGTGCTCGCTCGACAGAATCCTGGGAATTATAAAGCCTCTCACACAATGCTTCCAGTTGAGCTAAAGTCTCCATTCTTCACTGCTTAGGAAGAATATCCACGAATAAATAATATAAATCTACAAGGTTGCATGTGAATTCAAGAATATATTTAGAGGTGGAAACACAAAAGTAATATAAAGTTCATTAAAACAAAAGCAAAAGTAATATAATGAAAGCCTCAGTTCAATGCAAATCATCAGACACCATTGAAGTTGATCAAATTGAATATATAGCACTGTAATATTAAATGTTTACAGGTGTACAAGATAGTATTCTCAAACTGTTTGAATTACAAGAATACTCTAAAATACAAAGATAGCTCAGCATAAAAGGATTATGGCAGAAATCATCAGCAAATCCAGTCACAATAGCACTGGTCCAAGAAAAATGAGCAGTATAATCCTGACATAAGAAAGAAAATGTTAAAATTATTTCAAAACTTGATTCATGATACAGAACCTTCAACTAAATAAAACAACTATTTTTTATCACACCCAAAAAACACACATAAAACAATTGTCATTCTAATTACTTGTCTTTCTTGATCAAGAAACAGTTCTAATTTCTTGGGGGATCTTCCCAATCCTTAAGGGCAATATCATTAAAACAAGAAAAACATAAGCAAGTACCTATGAATGTATGTACATTACACCGCATTCATCTCATGAAGGAAGACTCTAAAGCCTTGAAGACTAAAACAAGAAAAAAATCTTCAAAACAATGAGTAACTCGTACACAATGAAAGAAACAGTGATATCCTCAACTCCCTTATTCTAATTAATTTTGTACAAGATAGTAGAAGGCGTGTTCTTTGGCCATATTTCAATAA
>NW_027338798.1:0-1065 GCF_000331145.2 Cicer arietinum | reverse complement strand
TGGTGCAAAACTATTTTATACTTACAATATCTATCAATTAAACTTTTATTTGGATGTCCTAGTCCATGTGCTTGTGGAGGTACATTCAAGGACAACTCTAGTCTCTTTTGCTTCCTTAGGTTATTTTGTTGTGAATTTGGAATTACAGTCACACTACATGTTGAGTTTATGAGAGTTATATTTATGTGGATTGAATATGATTCACAATTGACAAATTTTTCTTTTAGGAATATATCATTGTTTCTTGGTCTATTAGAAATGGATGACTTATTGTCTTGAGATGGTAAATAATGAGTTTTACTGTATCCTACATTTTTAGAAAAGGGATCAATGTCCGGACGAAATTGTTAATTTGAGACTTCACATTATTAACAATAATTGATGAGATACTTTTGCTTATAATATTTCTGATGTTTTCAAAAGAAACATAATTTGTCTTTCTAAATATAAAATTTGTAGATGTTTGTATGTGTTTACTGCAGTCTTTTTCTTCAACATGGTTTTATCTGTATAAGTTTTCTTGATAAGATTTTTATTAAGGCAATACTTTGTATCTCTGGGATTGTTTACTTGGTTTTCAATAAAAGAAAAAAGGTCATGCATTGTCAGTGTAAACTAGTTTGTTGAGTTTTGGGATTGATCACTGATTTGAGCAGTCTTAATACTCTTTAACTTGTAGTTTGGACTCTGGAAAATACTATGTTTTCATTCTGCCTTTAAAAGAGAATAACCAGAACGATCCTTTGATAAACCAAAATGATCCTTTAACAAACCAGAATGGTCTTTGATAAACCAGAATGATCCTTTGATAAACTATAATAATCATTTGACAAACTAAAATGATCTTTGATAAACCAGAATGATCCTTTAATAAACTAGATTGATCATTTGTAAAAATCAAAATTTCTTCTGATCAATCTGCAAGATCAATTTGAGTATCATTATGCTGATAAATTTACAGATCATTATGCATGTTTGTTTTCACAAGTATGCCTTCAAATATTGAGTTTTAGTTGCTCATTTTGTAGAGCTCGTGTACAAAATGCTAACTAATTTACTGCATGT
>NW_027338797.1:0-1063 GCF_000331145.2 Cicer arietinum | reverse complement strand
TGTCCTCGAACATCCCTCAGATACTGAAGCATGGAAGCACTTTGATCTAACACATCCAAATTTCTCTTATGAACCACGCAACGTGAGACTTGGATTATGTACTGATGGGTTCACTCCCTTTGGCCAATTTGGTTCTCAATATTCGTGTTGGCATGTAATTGTGACTCCTTACAACCTTCCTCCTTGGATGTGTATGACAACTCCTTATTTGTTCTTGACAATTATGCTTCCTGGTCCTCACAATCCCAAAAGTAAGATTGATGTGTATTTGCAGCCTTTGATTGATGAGTTAAAGTTATTGTGGGAAGAGGGTGCTTTAACTTATGATATTTCCACAAAACAAAATTTTGTAATGAGAGCTGCATTAATGTGGACAATTAATGACTTTCCTGCATATGGAATGTTGTAAGGATGGATGACTGCAGGAAAATTGGCATGTCCCTATTGCATGGAACGTAGAAAAGCGTTCCATTTGAGGCATGGTGGCAACACGTCGTGGTTTGATTGCCATAGACAATTCTTGCCAAATGATCACTTATTTAGAAGAAATAAAGATGCATTTTATAAGAATAGGATTGAAAAGTCAGAACCCCCTCCTAGGTTGACTGGGCAAGAAATATGTCAGAGAGTTCATATGAACCCAATGATAATTGATAGTAATGAAATTCAAATACCAGGGTATGTAATTGATCATAATTGGACAAAACGAAGCATTTTTTGGGATTTGTCTTATTGGAGCACTAATTTGATTCGGCATAATCTTGATGTCATGCATATTGAAAAAAATGTGTTCGATAATGTGTTTAATACTATTATGGACATTAAAGGGAAAACTAAAGATAACATAAAGGCAAGAATGGACTTGAAAGATTACTTCAAACGCAAGGACATGGAAATACATGAACAAAGTAATGGGAGGATCATAAAGCCCAAGGCAAACTACACATTTACTTTGGAACAAAAAAGAGCAATTTGTGAATGGGTAAAAAGTTTAAATATGCCAGATGGATATGCTTCAAACTTGGCTAGATGTGTTGACATGAAGGAAGGAAAGTTACATGGA
>NW_027338796.1:0-1063 GCF_000331145.2 Cicer arietinum | reverse complement strand
TTCTCCATCTTTGTCATTCTGATAAGTCTTCTATGGTTTCCTCCCACCTATTTTTGTGGTAAAAAAGAGGGAGAAGAAAAATTAGATTTAATCCTTAAGAAGTATTTTTGAAAGAACTCCTTATGTACTTCTAGAAAGTGCAAACACGAGAACGACGGTTGAATTGTGTTTGACTAAGTAAGATTCTTTTTGTTAATTTATTTAAAACTAGCTCGAGTTTGGTGACTAACTTAGAATAAAAGTAGTAGCAATCGGGTTAAGTGATCAGAGGTAGAAGTAAAACAACAATTGAAGAATTAAAGTGACACACGAATTTATCCTGGTTCATCACCAACTTGGTAGCTAAGTCCAATCCCTTCACTTATTCAACACTTGACCCTATGATTCAGTCTTCTCAAAACAATCTGACACCTGCAAACTTTTTGAGGAACACAAACACCTTGACTCTACTAGCCAAGTCTTCTCAACACAACCTGAAAACCTATAGATTGCTTGAGGAACACAAAAGCCATTATCGAGCTAGGTTAAAAGAGTTTGGAACAATTTGGTTTGCTTCTAGCACGCTAATTATAACAATGACTCTCACACTAGAAAATACTTAGAAAATATTTCTTTTGACCAAGTGTATCCCTAAACCTTAACCTTATGAACTCTAATTACTTAGGAAATTTTTTGCTTGTGATCTTATTTTCTTTTTCAGCCATGAGTATCTATTTATAGAATAGGTTAGGGTTTCGTTTTTGCCCTCGCAAAATTTGAATCATATCTTTGGAAATAATAAATGTATCTTCTTGTAAGAGTTTCTTCTTGTAAACAATTCTTGATCATATCTTCTTGTAGATTCTGATCAACTCTTCTTGTAAATAATTCATATCTTATTGTAGATAAATTTTGATCAAATCTTCTTGTAAATAATTCATATCTTCTTGTGATAAATCTTGATGATTTCTTCTTCTAAATAATTCATATATTCTTGTAGATAAATCTTGATCAAATATTATTGTAAATAATTCATATCTTCTTGTGATAAATCTTGTTCAAATCTTCTTGTAAATAATTCATA
>NW_027338795.1:0-1063 GCF_000331145.2 Cicer arietinum | reverse complement strand
TATTGAATATACTTAATATTTTTTTAAATATTAAAAATTATAATTTTATCTCTATAGAAAATACTTTTTTATTTTATTATTCTCTTATAAGAATGAGTGCGGGTGTGGACGGAAAAACTCGAAATCCAGAGGCGGACGGGGATGAATGTCTAAATTTTACGTCCGTTATAAAACGGGGACGGGCGCGGATCTTCCCCGACTAGTCGGGTATAGAGGTGGAGGAGGCAAAAATCGTCTATGCCCCGCCCTGTTATCATGCCTACTTTTGAATAGATTTTGTGGAAGGTCTACACTCCAGGTAGAATAAAGGTGATATTGTTTTTGCTTTATGATGTTAAATCTATCTAAATTTTTTATTTGTAGTACGGGTTAAAGTACTCTTTATATTCTCTATATACGGGCTGGAGTATTCTTTATATTCTCTCTAATATAATTTTATTTTTTAAAAAATTAAGCACGATAATTAAGTAAATTTTAATTTTCATGATTTTATATAATCATCAAAAGACTTTAAGATAAATTAAAATAGAAATAGTCATCTTCTCACATTATTAAAAAATTAATTTAATTAAGAAAAAAAGAATTCATTTAAGATTATTTTAAAAAAATTACATCAAAAATATTGATAAATTAGTTGATCTAATTTATAGAGAATAAAAATTATACACAATCAATATAAAGTTATTTTGTTTGTATCTGACTATCAATTTTACAACTTGTTAACATTTTAAATAATTTATATATGAATTTAACTACTAAACAAAAATCAGAAAAAGTAAGAAATCAACGAGTTACTAACCAACTGAACCCGGAAGGCCATGATCTGCGTAGTAAATGAAAATTGTATCATTTGGCCCACTTTCCAGTACCTTACCACTACCTCCTTTGACAGCACTTTTATTACCACTAAGCACCGCAAAAAAGTTGTTCCCATTTCCATCATCTCCAATATAATCCTAAAAAGGTTTTATAAGAAACCGTGTTTTTATCATAAATAAATACTTAAAACATTTGAGTAAAAAATATCATAAATGCATAATTGAAATATATATATATATATATA
>NW_027338794.1:0-1058 GCF_000331145.2 Cicer arietinum | reverse complement strand
AATAACTATTGTTATTATTATTAATATTTTCATTAATATATCTTTATTCATTATATCTTAATTAATCAAATTTATCAATTAAATATAATTAATAAATATATTTAAATAAATAAAATTCATTTGTCCATATAACTCAAATTAAACAATTAAAATGAGAAAGAAAAAATAAAACTTAAAATAGTGGGCACATAAATGGAAGATCTTAAAATAGTTTAGAATAGAGTATCTTTTGTGTTCATGAAGTTGTTGTTGAAAAATGGGAAAGAGGGGGTTTAGCGGTTATCTGCAGGGAAGAAGAGATTGGTTATGGGAGGGAAGAAAAAGAGATTGGTGAAAACCCCTAAATGCATTTTGTACCTTGTCTCATTATGAGATATGTACTCACTATGGATTTCGATTCTTTTTTAAGACAGGATTTGCACTCTGCCTTTTTAACCATTAGATAAGTTCCATTTGAGGAAATATATGTGGAAGTATAAGTTTATGGTAGAAGCATAACATTACCTAACATTACTTAACTTCTTTGTGAATGTGATAGAGATAATTTACTACTGCACTTAAGGACTCTTCTCCATTTATTAGATTATATCTTATTATTGATTTCTATGCTATTTTTTTGGTTGTTAAGGGGTTCTGAAATTCTCTTCAAATAATTCCAAGTCCTTAAATTTTGCCACATAATTTTTCTATCCTTTGATGCTTAGACTTTTATTTGCGAGCGACCGGTGTGGAGAATAATATGATATTATTTGACTATTTTTTGTTTTTTTTTTTTCATTTTCATTTCCTCTTATTAGTTTGACATTTGGTCATGTTTGAATTAACTTTTTTCTTAGTTGTTGTTTTGGTGTAGGCCTTTAACATGTACGACATCTCCATCAGGACATCTCGATCACATGTATGACTTTTGCTCTAGTAGGAAATGTTTAATTTTAAATTTATATAAGAATACAACTCCTTGTCAAAGAGTTAATGTTCTTTATTAAGTGGTATAAATAGACAACTTCATTAGGAAGAAGGACAAGGAAATTAATTAATGCACTTTTTATTTAAAATTT
>NW_027338793.1:0-1058 GCF_000331145.2 Cicer arietinum | reverse complement strand
TATAAATAATTGAAATATAACTATGTGCATATTTAATATCAGTCAAACGCACAGAAAATATTAGTAAGGTCCCACGATACTTCCCATACAACCATATTCCATCAACTAAAACAACTGGCTTAAAAAGAGCAAACCCTTTAATATATGGTTGGAAACTCCAGAAGAGGCGATGGAAGACAACTTTTCTAGGAGCTCCTTGGCCATCCTCAATAAAGGTCACACTTCAATATCGGTAACAGTGCTTGGAAGATAATGTTTGAAAGCAAGGATCCACCTTGGAAGTTCTTTGTATGATTCCTCCCAATTCTCGTATATTCTCCCAATGGCCTTTTGTTTTGCAATCCATGTCTTTCTATAAGTATTGGTATATGAGTATCGAGATCATATATGTGCAATCAATACTGGTGAAACTAATATTGTGGCATCCAAAATTAACATTTGTAGGATGCTTTCACAAATAACAGCCGAAGAGAGTTGATGGTCATCTTGTGAAACCATAGTTGATGAGCATGTGTGTGGGCCTTCTAGTTTTGTGATCATGCAGATGTTTGATTTCTTTCCTTTCAAGATTCTACACCTCCACATACAATTTTTATTTTTACAACACACAATCCCTCTAGTATTATCAGAATGCGCAACGACGAAGCTCGTAGAATTGTTCATTTGATATTCTTTTACACACTGCATTGCCACAACTTTTGTGGGAAATGTCATCCCCACTTGGAGATTGTCAGGATCTAGAACAAGGTAAGATTGGTTTTGGGACATAGAGTTGACAAATTCACCGTCACCGTAATTCATGTCGTCGAAGGTCACATTGCAAAAATGTGAGTGGGGATCAGAGAAACAAATTGTAGTAGATGGACATTCTACTACGTGTTCATGATCATCACCATCATTTTCATCAAAAACAACTTCAACAAGAATGTCATCCTCATTCTCACTAAAATTGCCAACTTCTTCATTGTGGACACCAACAACAACACTGATAGGGTCATCATTGTATGGTGTGTTAAGGTAAATACCATGGGTGGCTATTGATGGGTGCTGTGACGACG
>NW_027338792.1:0-1056 GCF_000331145.2 Cicer arietinum | reverse complement strand
ATTGATTAAAATTAATATATTTCCATAAAAACATCCGAGTCTCATATAAATTTGATAGGACTCATATATATTTTAACAAAAAAATAAAACTGATTTAGAAAATATATTCTTAACATTATTCCTTTTAGTGTTGAGCAAGTTGGATTTAACTAATTTATAGATGAAAAAAATCCCAAAATTATATACTATAAATATTTGTTATAAAAATAATATATCAATATGTAAGTGACAAAATACTAATAAGAGATAAAAAAGATTATCTTGTCCTATACGATCCAAAAACAAAAAAGTCTAGAATTCAAAACAGAATAAAATTACAAGTTCTTTTTTATATTATTGATGTTTGATATATATAAGAAGCATATCGAATGAGAGAATTAAATCTTGACTCTACAAGGATGGTCAAGGCATCTTGTAAAACTAAATTATCCTAAGTCTCCTCTCTCCTTCGTTGCATTGTATCTCTCCATTGTTATGTATTGTCTATCTCTGTCGTTCTACATTGTCGCACTCGGTCATTCTACACCGTCTTGCTGCATCGTCTCTCTCCTCCATTCTACATCCCTTATCTTTCTCAAGCGTTCTTCATTGTCTCTTTCTGCCATTCGGCATCGTCTCTTTATGTTGTTCTGCATCGTCTCTTTACTATTCAATTTGAATTAAATTGATTTTTTAGCACTTCTCTAACTTGTATATGTCGTGCTTGTTCGCTAGATTGGGTTCATAATCTTCATGGAAAGTAATAATAAAATGTAATAATGTTGTTTTTAATGATTTTAATTAAAATTAAAATTTTAATTATGAAAATAATTTATTTAATTATTGTGGTCAAAATTGACTAGATAAATGTACTAAAGTTCTTAATTTATATTATAGTAATGTTCACGTGAACAAATTAGAGAGAATAATATGTCAAAATATTACTTCAACGTTACATCATTCAATAACATTTTAGTCGGTACATATTTTCTAAATTTGACTGTTGAATTGGATGATTTTACCAAATAGATCATCTATATAAATTTTTACATAGATATAAAATCGTTCAATATATTA
>NW_027338791.1:0-1053 GCF_000331145.2 Cicer arietinum | reverse complement strand
TAATAATTTTTAATATATTCGTATTTTATGATTATTTTTAATAAATTTGTGTATTTTCTATCAAATAGAATATCTATTTTTGTTTTATAAAATGATAATATTAATAATATTATATGATTATTTAATTATTTATTCACAAAATTCATTTGATATTGTTATTAAAAATATGGAAAATAAAAAAACTATTTATAAAATTATACGAATATGAAATGTTATGATTTGCTTGGTTTCTTAAAAGATGTTATTATGAGTAAAGTATCTATAGCTTACTCATATGGTAGATATTAAAATTTTGAAGTATAGAAGTATATATGAATTGAATCCATGTCCTTGAAGGTATATAGATTTTCATTATATATGCATTAATTTAGTTTCGGTGTATTTAAATGTATTGAGAAATAGTAATAATTTTCAAACAAAAATGTATAACTAAAGGTTTTCAAAAAGCTAACTAGAGTTGTTATATAGAGAATTCATGCAAAACACATTTGAATATGTAATTGATCAGACATAAGTAAGATGACCATATATATTGTTGACAATCAATATTAATCGATTAATTTAAGTTTTATAAGTATAACATAATAATAGTTGTGACAGATTTAGATATAATATCATTTTATAAAAATTGTTAAACATAATAATGTTATAAAAAAAATGCATAATAAAATGACAACAAAATAGATTGGGGGTTTGTTTTATGTATACAATTTGATAATAATCTAGATAAAATTTCACGATTTCGAAGAGTTACTATAGAGGAACGTAATTGTGTATGAACGTGAAAGGATGATTGATAACGTAAAATATTACTCATATAATGATTGAGCAAAATTGAAAGTAATTATAAATTCATAATAATGTTATAAAAGAATTTTTTTTAAAAATGCATAATAAGATTACAACAAAATAGATTTGGGGGTTTGTTTTTGTTGAGACAAAATCTCTCAAATGATTTTAATGATAACAAAATTATTTAAGAGATTATGGTTGTGGTTAATGACTAACATGTGCTCTTGAGTATATTCATATAAGATAATAGGTTATTAATCA
>NW_027338790.1:0-1052 GCF_000331145.2 Cicer arietinum | reverse complement strand
AAAAAATAGAGGCATTTGCCAAAATTCGTTCATGATTTTACCATAAAGTCCTGCTGGGGAATAATAATCAAACCAAGCCCTAATGGTATTTTGAGCAAATATAAAAATTCAAAAGTAGGATATTTAATACATATAGTTTATTCTTATGTTGTACATATCACAGAGAAAAGGATACACCCATACACAACAGCAAATTCTAAGCCTGAATGTGACCACTGAGCATCGTGAACAGGCCCATCTTTCCCTGCCAAAGATTTAAAAACAAAAAAATTATTATCCTAACTATGTAGAGCCAATCATCAATTATTCTTTAAATAACAATAAGAACATACGAAGAGGCACTAATCCTTCATGCACCCCATCTGTTGTCAGGTAGTATAACTTTGATTCTCCGTAGTAACTCTGATTGGTTTTATCAACATCTGACTGCACCACAACTAGAAGTCCAGTTGAACCATGATTCCATTTAAGTTGGGTGGTAGAACATCGGAAAAAACTTCGTCGAGCCACAGGTTGACTTTGGGAAGCACCACAAGCAAATATCTGTACACTAGCAGGAACACCCTGCAAAAGTTCATGGAATTTTTTATATATTAGGAACCTAAATAACAGTATGCCAAATAGCAATAATACCAATTCCTCATTATTTGTTAACAAAAACTAAAGCTAGCTAAGCCTTCATGATTAAGCACGGTGTTGAGGAACACAAACCTTGGATTCCGGAACAAATGCAGCTACATGAGAAGCAGGTGAACTAGAAAGCTCAGCAGCAGCAACTCCTGGAACTCTTAACCGATAAATAAATCCTTTAGAAAAATCCCCAGTGTCGAAAAATTGCACCTCATTAGTTGCCAGGCGACATGCGGTAGTTTCATCGGAGCTGAATTGAAGTACAGGCCTGAACAACAAACACGGTGACAGTCAAAACATAAGTCATGATAAGAATGTTATGATCTGTTTGCTTAGAGAAAAAAAATTCTGTCTTCATTTCCTACAATTACTTTTTAATTGCAAGTTTTCATTGTTTCTACAAATCTTTGAAAACATGAAGC
>NW_027338789.1:0-1050 GCF_000331145.2 Cicer arietinum | reverse complement strand
TCTAAACCATTCTTTTTTGGAATAAAAATCGATCTTCTGATTAATTAAGAATAGGATTTTATAAAAGCATAACACCAGACAAAAGGTTAATGCTTGCTACAGATATATCTAATACACAAAAATTTCATTTCAAAAGGAAATGAAACAACGTGCAATTTAATATTATATATAATATATATATATCCCACCCCATTAAACATAAGTAATTAGTGGAAACTTCCAGAAGCAATGGTAGCCTTAGCCTCATCATCTGGTGTAGTTGAAGGCAACAAGACAACTGCCAATATTGCACTAACCACAGCAGCCACTGCACCCGCCACAAAAGCAGGCAAATTACCACCACCAAAAAGAGCATCCCATGGTCCACTTAATGTTGACACCACGATCTGTATATAAAATTAGATCAAATAAATAATATTCATACATATGTACTATATAAAAAAAAGTATATACATATATATATATTCCTACCTGTGGTACCACAATGGCAAGATTCAAGACTCCCAAAGATAAACCTGAATATTTGAAGTCAAAATGTTATATAATTTAAATTAAATATTTAATTAGATGTGTAGGTAAAATTTAGTGTATGATTAGTATTTTATACGTATATATAAATAAAATCCAATACCTTGTCCAGCCCCTGAAGCGCTGCAGTATATTGATGCTAGAGCAAAAGGAACACTGAAGGTAATCTGGACAACAAACAGTGGATATTAGTAAATAAATAATTTTTTATCAAAATAAATAAAATTACATAATAATAATAGTAATAAAAAATTGATATTGTATAAAGATGTATTTTTTTGTTAGTAAAACAGAAATGAATATTGACTTACCGCACAAGGGATACCAAGAAGTGCAAAGAAAAGCATGGCACCAGCCTTGACACCTTCAGAAGGATTTCCAACACTGGCACCACCGCTTAGCTGACGTTCCTGCTCTGCCATCCTAGTAATAAGGACAGTCATTGCCAAACCAATAGCTAGAATAATATTAACAATACCCCAAAGTCTCTTAATTCCTCCAACCATTTTTCCCAAAGGTTCA
>NW_027338788.1:0-1049 GCF_000331145.2 Cicer arietinum | reverse complement strand
ATAACCCATGAAGGAACAATTGAGGTAAAATGTTCTAAACTTAATACTTTATCTCAAGAATATGAACTGCTTCGTATGCAGCCCGGAGAACTTATACTGGACTTGCAGAAAAGATTTTCTCATCTGACCAACTACTTGACAGCGCTTGGTAAGATCTTCACTAGTGATGAATTGAACCTTAAATTTCTAAGATCATTAACAAGGGCGTGGCAACCTAAAGTAACAAAAAGGTCTGAAAAGAAAAAGCTTGTCAAAGATGTCTATTTCTGCATTTTTCGGAAAACTCCAAACACATGAGATTGAACTTGGAAGACTAGAAAAGAATGAAATTCTAGAAAAGAAGCCAAAGAGCATTGCTTTGAAAACAGAGTCAAGAGAACATACAGATGATGAGAACTCAGATGGAGATGAGAACATCACCCTCCTAGTAAAGAAATTTGGTAAGTTCCTTCAAAATGATAAAACTTTTAAGAAAAGGAAAACTTTCAGGAAGAAGGATGTCTCCGCTACAAATCAAAACTTCACTTGTTTTGAGTGTGGCAAGCAAGGACACATAAAAGTTGAGTGTCCGAATATTGTCAAGAAAAGTGCTCTCAAGAAGAAAGAATTCAAAAAATCCTATATTGCATGAGAGAACAATGAAGTCAGTCCATCCTCATATTCGGAAAGTGATGAATGTGCAAATGTTGCTTTGATGGCATCACACCAATCCGACGAAAAAGATATTCTTCTCATAATAATGATGCTAATAATGAAAAGATATTTCAATGTTAAGAGTGGCCTTGGATTGGAAAATATTCTTAATATGCCAAGATATTTCAATGTCAAGAGTGGCCTTGGTTATTCAAAATTTGATAAACCAAGTATTAATAAAACCATCTTTGTTAAGGCAAGTGATCAATCCTACAAAGAGAAATTTATAGTTGTGCAAAATGATCATCATTATTCTAAGAAGAATTATGTTCAAAAGAAATCTCATATGCCTATATATTGAAGTAAAAATATTCCGACATGTTTTTATTGTGGTCTAAATGGCCACACACCCAATG
>NW_027338787.1:0-1049 GCF_000331145.2 Cicer arietinum | reverse complement strand
TTTATTTTCTTTATGTTTTTGAAAAATATTAATTAAAAATATATTGATAATATCAAAATAAATTAATCAAATAATGATCTTTAATATATTCCTCTTTATTAATTAGTGAGTCTTTGTATGTCATGTAAGTAAAATATATTTATTTTAGTGGTGAAAAATTGTCAAAATCCATGACAGAAAAATTTGCTCTCTTTGAATCCGTTGAACAATTCTCCCACTTTCAATTTAAAAAAAAAATTCAGAGTTTGACTAAATATTTAATATAAGTATTTGTTGTTTGTTAATGGTTTTTTTATCCCAGAGTCATTTTTCAGAGTAAAAAAAATATTAAACGTGACTATTGTATAAATCGGATTATTTCTATCACGAAAAAGGTTATTGACACAAATTGTCTGTAATTCAATTCACGAAAACTTTACTATGAATGTTTAACGTCGAGTGTTTTTAATAAAAATGTGCTTCTTATGTTAATATTATAAATTATATTAATCAATTTCTTTGAATTATCATCAATTACTTTTTTATAAGTAAATAATCTATTAAAAATGAGTACCAGAAATAATAATAAAACTCATACATCATACCAAATTATACAAATAAAATAAGCAACAACCCAAACAAATCAAGGTCGTGTTTTAACTAATAAAAGAAAATTCTAAGTTGTTTTTAGTAAATTGTTGATAAGTTAATCAAATCAAATGAAAATCAATCACACACATTCCATTCATTTTGTTTTATAATTTAAGTTTGATATAGTTAATAGAATTTAGATGACTAATTTTAATTGGTCTTGGTAAAATTCCCATAATTTTTAAAGACAACTCAATGTGTCACCAAGAACAACAATTACCAATTTTAGGTGAAATATAAATGTATGTTTACATTTACACATTTTGCATTTGTCAACATACTAAGTAATATATTTATTTTATTTTTATTTTATTGAATGTAAAGTTTCTAATTAAAAGGTGTATTTATTTTATTTCATTTTCAAACACATCCATATTAATACTGTTAATTTATGTGGGAAAACAAAAATGTCAAATTGA
>NW_027338786.1:0-1049 GCF_000331145.2 Cicer arietinum | reverse complement strand
TAGCTGATATATTACTTAACAATGTTTGAACTTTGTTGGGATCAGGTACTCAGATGCAGGACGAAACAATGATGTTGATGAGACTTGTCATAACTTGACCATTGCAATTTGTCACTTATTCACTAAGCTTGATGAAAGTGCCAAGCCTGTGACACCTACGCAATTTTGGATGGTACATTATCTAGTGTCCATAATTTATCAATTTTGGATGACTCATTTTTAATGATTGATTACTGTTTGACTTTTGCATCACATATAAAGAAATGGTATAGTCCTTCCCGATTTGCCTCTATATTTGACAGGTATTGCAGGAAAAGTATCCTCAATTTAACCAGCTGCATAATGGAGTGTTCATGCAACAGGTTCGTAAGTTGAACGCCAACATTTACTTATTAGTTTCATTGTTGTTGCTGTAGTGAATTTATATTCCTTCCTATTTAACTCTTCCTGTCTAACAGGATGTTGAAGAATGTTGGACACAACTTCTATTCACACTTTCACAATCTCTAAGATACCTTAGATCTAGGCAACTAACTTTCTCCGTATTTCTTTGTATAAAGATGCAGTTGTTGCAGTATCTTGTGACTTCTCAATTCTCACTTCTTGACGTCTTCTAGGTTTTACGAACTCTTTTTATACACTTTATTTTCATCAATTTCTCTTTGCCCTGAATATTTATTATCTGTCATTTTTCAGTGAAAACACTGCTATTGATACTATTTTTGGCATAGAACTTAGTAGCAGGTATATTCTGAGATTTCTTCAACAATTCTTGGCCTCGCGCGATTTGAAAAATTAATCTGTTAGTGATATGATAAATTCTCAGGATTTATTGCCAATAGAGCAACGAAGAAAGCTCTAATACAGAATATGTTTATTCACTTAAATGCCACATATCTCAGGAGGTAAAAAATCTGCATGAAGGGCTAAAATAAGTAAGTGCTAAAGATAATATATTCCAAATACCGATAGTGCATGCAGTAATATTTCGACATATTTTCTTTTTTGTGTAATGAAGAAATTTTATTAACTTAACTACTGATTTTGAT
>NW_027338785.1:0-1048 GCF_000331145.2 Cicer arietinum | reverse complement strand
CTTAATTGTTCCTCTTTACAATTTTTTAGTTATTGAAGCACTATGTTCCTTTTACAATTATTTAAGATCTGTTTGTGAGCATGATTATAGCTTGATTTTGGTACTATCGAGTTCCTTTTTTATCTCTATTATTTGATTACTACATTTGCTTCTGCACAAGTTTACTTGCCTTTTTAAGAGCAGAGAGTTTTGACAATACAACAATAATTAGTAAAAGAAGCTTACATAAATGCTAAAGCAAAATTTGATTACTACTTAATTGTTCCTCTTTATAATTTTTTAGTTATTGAAGCACTATGTTCCTTTTACAATTATTTAAGATCTGCAAATATATGGCTGCTAGATCTACAACTAATGCACTATGTTCCTTTTAGTTAACCGTTGATTTTGACCATTACCGCAACTATCTGCAAATAATTTGGCTGCTAGATTCAGCTTAATAATTTGGACAAAAACATGAAAAGAATTTGACTGCAAATAATTTGGACAAAAACACTCCTTTGTCCAAATAATTTGGCTGCAATAACTTGTTATCTATACTTTGGCTGCAATAATTTCTCCAAATAATTTGGCTGCAAATAATTTGGACAAAAACATGAAAAGAATTTGGCTGCAAATAATTTGGACAAAAACACTAATTTGTCCAAATAATTTGGCTGCAAATAACTTGTTATCTATACTTTGGCTGCAAATAGTTTGGACAAAAGCACGCATTTGTTCAAATAATTTGACTGAATAACTTATTATCTTTACTTTGGCTGCAATAATTTGGCTTCAAATAATTTGGCAGCAAAAACACTCATTTTTATTTTGTTATCTATACTTTTTTATTATATTTTGTTATCTATACTTTTTTTAGTAATAACTTATTTGAGATTTGTATAGATATCCTCTATTATTTTTTCCTTCAAAATATGGATGGCTACCACCCAGATCATAGTTGGGTATATGATAGACTTTATGTTCAACGAGGGGGCTTGAAACCAGCCTTCGCAAAAGGTGTTGAAGAGTTTATAACGAAGGCAATAAGTCGAAATCAGTTTGTAAA
>NW_027338784.1:0-1046 GCF_000331145.2 Cicer arietinum | reverse complement strand
CGAATTTGATTAAATTTATTTTATATTACAAAATATAATTAATTTTATGGATTTTGTTTGAAATTTTTGATGAATTTTTGTAAAAAAAAAAGATAACATTGTTGACGTTTTAAAATATAAAAGATCAAATTGTCACTTAAAATTAAAATAAAGAACCAAATCGAAAAGAAAAAAAAATAAAAGATTAAAACGTTAACTGAAATTAAGTTAAGAAATCACAAGTGGTATTTAGTCTATTTTATATAATCTTTTCAATTAATTCAATATATTTCGAACGTAAATTCTTAAGAATATCGATATACTATCTATCTTGTTTATCAATATGATTTTGTTTCCTTGACCCATAGAATACTAACAAATATCATCTAAAATATTGTCAAATTTCAACTAGAAAATAAAATATTTTAGATTTGAGTCTCATCAAAATTTCATCTCTAAATATGCTAAAAAGAAGATAGAATAATTGTGGCAATTTTAAATAAATAATTTTTTTGTAAATTGGATATATGATATGTATAATTGTTGAAAGTGAAACAAATCTCTTAAATTAAGTCACGCCACACCGTAAATTATGAGAAGACTCTCATATGTAATATATTATTTATAAAAAATAGGTAGCATAAAAAGATAACTCAATTATTATTCTTATTTATATAAATAGAAAAACAAATCAATACTATATGTATCTACTATCAATATAAGAAAACAAATAACTATAAAAAAATATCAAAATAAAAAAAGAAAGAACAGTAAAATATAAAAACTTATTCTTATTTAATTTTATGGCATATTATTATTTGAGGATAAACAGATATATTTAAGTAAAAAAGAAATAAATAATTATCTTATAAAAAAAAATCTTCTTATCAAAAAATAAATACAAAAAATACCAATAAAAGAAATAACTATTGAAAATACAAATTTATCCTCATTTAATTTGTTCTCGCATTATTATTTAAGAGTAAACAATTACATTTAATAAAAGAAATAAATAAATAACTACAAAATATATATATATATATATATATATATATATATATATATAT
>NW_027338783.1:0-1046 GCF_000331145.2 Cicer arietinum | reverse complement strand
TATAGCGAAAATATTGGTATAGTATTTATACATATTTTATCACATAATTAATCATTAAAAATTATATAAATAAATTAAATAATTTAAAAATATTTTTTAAAAAGTGATAGTATGTACTGGACAATTTTTTCACAAATTTCCTAATACAAAAGAGTATATCAAAAATCTTGTCAAAACTCGTTCGATAGTTTCGGTTCTATGGAACTTAATTAAAAAAAGTTTTTTAATAATTATCGAAATTTTTTTATAAAAGTTTCGCAATACGTATATGTTTCGAGGAACATAAAATAATTTTTTTTTAGACATTTTCGTCGTGTATCCAAAAATTTGAATTGACTGTTTCAAAAATCTTTAAATATAAAAATATACATTTAAATATATAAAATAATAAAAACGAAAAGGATAAAATTACATTTTATAAAATTCACATTTTAATAAACTGTAGAGTATAAGAATAAAAGTGGAGTTAAAGGTAAAATCTATGCAACCATAGTTGCGTTGGCCTTTAACTTGTAGATGGGAGTATACCTATCGTTGTCAAAAGAAAACACAATATGCAATTGAGGAATTAATTGGAAAAGCTCATGTGACTCACTTAAAAAGGAAATTAAGATATTTTTGTTTTACAATTCTTTGAGTGTCTTTTCTACTTATAGTATCTCTTTATTTCTTACGTTACAATTTTTATCTTTCTGTTTATTTGTGTTTATAAATTTTAGCAAATTATCTTCATTTCCAATTTAAAAAAGTAAACAATAATATTCCTAATGGAAAAAGGCAGAGAAGACACCAATTTGGAATAATCTTGAAATTAATAGTTGATAGGCTAAATACACTTGTGGTCCCTTAACTTAATTTCAGTTAACTTTTTAGTTTTTTATCTTTATATTTTTCCCGAGTTAGTCTTTTATTTTAGTTTTAAGTGACAATTTGATATTTTATTAACTTTTTAGTCTTTTATCTTTATATTTTTCCCGAGTTGGTCTTTTATTTTAGTTTTAAGTGACAATTTGATATTTTATGTTTTAAAATGTCAACAATATTAT
>NW_027338782.1:0-1046 GCF_000331145.2 Cicer arietinum | reverse complement strand
TCTGATAACTCTTTGCCTGCAATTTATCTCTCTTATGTTGTTCAACCACTTGATAGTTTGGCTTCTATTGCCGCTAGGTATTTCACTACTCTCACTGATTTGATGAATGTTAATGCTATGGGAACTACTGCTATTTCTGATGGTGATATCATTGCTATTCCTATTCCGGGTATAATCTTTTCAAATTCTGTTAGTGTTTTTTTTTTTGTACTTTCTATAATTAGTTTTATTGAGTTTAATTGTTTATGGTGTGAATGTGATGATGTTATTTAATTGATGATATTTGTTGTTAATTTTTGCAGCTTGCTCTTCAAATTTTCCGAAATATGCTTCTGATTTTGGCTTGCTTGTACCTAATGGAAGTTATGCAATTACAGCAGGACATTGTGTGCTAGCTGTGGACCCCGAAACTTAAAGTAACTAGTACTCTCTAATAAGCATCTTTTCCTTTTTTATGTTTGTAATCCATACCTTACTCTCATTATACATTAATCTAGATTCTCTTGTAGGGTCATTTAAGATTGAGGAAAATGTAGGTGAAAAATTCAGGGTTAAGTTTTCAATTTAGTTTATTTTTGTAATGATAAATTGATATATGAAATTTTTGCTCCATTTTGATGTGTGTTGAACGGACTCTTGTTGAGATTGAGAAGACTATGTGACTTATTGGTGTATTTGGGTTTGTTACTTCCTCTGCAGTTTGTACTGTATGCCGGCTTCTCTAGCTGTTTCATGCTCAAGCATGCATTGTAAAAACAGCAATCTTATGCTTGGGAATGTTACCGTGCAACAGACTGGTGGTGGTTGCAATGTGACTTCTTGAAGTTATGATGGTATTGTTAATGGCACCATAGCAACAACGTATGTTTAGCCACTTCTTTCTTGCTTTTGTCATTGAGACATTTTAGTAATGTATATTTTGTCGGACTCGTCTTTGAATTAAAGCTCGTTTGGTATTTCTTGCCTCCCTGCAGGTTGAACCCATCTCTTCAGCCTCGATGTCCAGGTTAGTGTGCTGCAGCCATATATATATATATATATATATA
>NW_027338781.1:0-1045 GCF_000331145.2 Cicer arietinum | reverse complement strand
AGGATAAAGCTGAAGCTGATAACAAAATCTTGTTACAGGAATATAGAGCTATATACAGACAAGGCTAAAACAGATTTACAAATTACAAATTCAAAATCAATAGCAAAAAGATAAGGCTACAACAGATTTACAAATTCAAAATTAATATAAAAAAGATACAATAGCAGCAGCTATACTTTGTGAGAACTCCAATAAAAAAGGCGATGGCTGCAAATCTGTGAAGCATCATTTTGAGAGGGCATAGGAGCCTGCTGATACCTAGCGAAAATTATTTGGAGTGGTCTGTCCAGCTCTGTGCACATTCACATTTGGTGCTTAGGTAAATAAGCTACCACCCATAACTGATCAAGAAAACTAATTCCTATGTTTCATGCAACATAGGAATCTAAAATTACAACATTTTAGATGCCTAAACTAAGTAGCAAAGACCATCAAAAGCAAAAGCGTGGAATATGTGCTAAGCCGTAAAAAACGTGCCTTGAAAATTGGAATTAGTTAACTCCTGCATTAACAAATAGAACTTATATGTAACATAAATTTCATTAAAGACAAAAAATAAGTAGATTTTAATTACTGAGTTAACAATGCCAAACAAACCTTGCATCACATTAGTAGATGGCATGAGAAGGCATCTACTATAAAATATTGGGTCTGGATTATTTTCTATACACAAAAAGGAGCTAGAGTCAATGGCATGAGAAGGCATCGTTAGGAGGATACAAGACATTAAGAGTATCATGAAGACACGTAAGAACATACCTATAAAGCCATCCAATATGGATTTTCCTTCATGAGTGTTCAGCTACATATCCCAGCAGCTGTTTAAAATGGAAATCCAGATTAACTCAAATTGAATATATGAAAAATAGTCACCCTACTAGTATCATAATCTCCAACAACAACTAACGAGTATGATATGTTACCATAAAGTGAAATGTACTATTCGAATTAGGCTTGTATGAAGCACATGATTTCATCATCTCAAGCCTAAGAGCCTACAGCAAGCCAAATAACAAGTAATGACTGAATTAAGTGGTAAAAACAA
>NW_027338780.1:0-1044 GCF_000331145.2 Cicer arietinum | reverse complement strand
ATAAGATAATCACTGACAATGCGACCAATCTGAATAATAAAATGATGAAGGAGTTGTGTGATAATATCCAAATTCAGCATCATGATTCTTCGCCATATCGTCCAAAAATGAATGGGGCTGTAGAAGCAGCAAATAAGCATATCAATAAGATCATACAAAAGATGGTGGAGACATATAAAGATCGACATGAAATGATTCCCTTTGCATTGCATGGCTATAGAACCTCTGTTCGTACCTCAACAAGGGCAACTTCTTTCTCATTGGTGTATGGAATGGAAGCGGTACTTCCCATTGAAGTTGATTTTTCCTCGACCAGAGTCTTGATGGAAACAAACTGGAAGAGCCTGAGTGGGTTCAATCGCGATTTGACCAATTAAATCTCGTAGAAGAAAAAAGAATGATAGCTCTATGCCACGACCAGATATATCAAAAAAGACTTAAAAAGGCATACGAAAAAAAAAGTCCATCCTGGAGTGTTTCAAGAAGGGGACTTGGTGTTAAATAAAATATTGCCCATAAAAAAAGATTCTCGTGGAAAATGGACCCCGAATTACGAATGACCATATGTGGTGAAAAAAGCTTTCTCTAGAGGAGCTCTAATACTCGCATAAATGAATGGAGATGGCCTTCTACTTCTAGTAAATTCAGATGCAGTCAAAAAATATTATGCTTAAAAAAGTGATCAAAAAAATGGGCTCGCTAGGTTGAAAACCTAAAAAGGCGACCTAGGCAAAAATCAAGCGCTTCAGACTGGGGCAATTATTATTCTTGGAAGCTAACTATTAGGAGTTCCTAAATTACAAGAATGACTAGTGTTTATTATGTCTCCACCTAAAGTTAAACATACTCGTCCTCACATTGTAACCCCTTCCTCAATTGTTTTTTTTTCTTCAATGTAACGAATGTACATTTTTTATTATTGTCATTCGATGTTGTATGTTACACTCGTTATAAATCAATCCAGTTTCATTATTGATTGTGCTAGTGTTTCAAAATGTTGTTTTGTGATAATAAATGTTGGAATTTGAAATATGTGAAAATATA
>NW_027338779.1:0-1044 GCF_000331145.2 Cicer arietinum | reverse complement strand
CCCGCCACTCTCCCTTCCAGTGAACCCCACGTGTCTGCCTCCGGCTTCGAAGCAGTGGGGAAGAAAAGGACTCGGCTTAACTTCACTTGGGTTCGGTTTACCTTGTTACTATTGGAATGATTGAAGTCGCTCTTCTTCCTCTTTGCGTTAGCGACTCTGAGCTCATAGGGAGCTGGGAATTTGCTTGGTTAGCTGGAGAAGGGATAGAGTTGAAAGATCGGATTTAATTAGCTTCTGCCTGTCCTTTCCTGACTCTGTCGATGGTATGCCTGAGATGGCAGTCTTTCTCCTTGGCTTGTACTCGAGATTGCCTTTTTGTTCGAAATCGATATCTTCCTATTGCCTTTGATAAAGGGAACGAAGGAATTCCGTCTGTTGTCACAAGAATTGTTCAAGTTGAATGCGAATAATCGATTGAATCCGATCTTTGAAGACTTGAAGGACTAGTGTCCAATCCCGGCCGATGCAGAGTAGTCCCTTTTGGGCGGCACTTCCTCGTAGGGAACTACCAATTGTCCTTCTTTCTTGTGGTGGAACCTGGGATTCACCCTCCTAGAAGTTATTCTCGCCAAAACAAAAAAAGACATCTTGAATTTCCCACAAGAGTCAAACTATAATTGTATCCGACTCATATGGCGGCGGGGGCTGCGTTCCCCTCTCTTTCTGCTGTATGGGGAATGCATCGGTCGGCTATGTCCCTGGACCTCCTGGCTTCCCTGTCACGTCCGAACGTAATCAGAGAAGACCTGCCCAAGCACCACCTTGTGATCATAAAGAAGAATATCCAATACAATCACAGGAAAGAGTACCCGAAAAAAACCGTAACGTATCTGGGTCGTACGCCCGGAACAGTCGTACAATTTCGGCGATTCAAAAAGGAGTATATCCCTCTCCCTTAGTGTCTTTCCACTTCCCTCGTTCAGGAAAAAACCCTTCGCCTAATTCTTTTGAGTCCCGGCCTGGTTTTTCCCCACTAACCAATTACGTTACGACCACTGAACAAACTTGGTTGACGAACATGGTTTATGCGCCGCTAATGTAGCG
>NW_027338778.1:0-1043 GCF_000331145.2 Cicer arietinum | reverse complement strand
TTGTTTTTACCACTTAATTCAGTCATTACTTGTTATTTGGCTTGCTGTAGGCTCTTAGGCTTGTGAGATGATGAAATCATGTGCTGCATACAAGCCTAATTCGGATAGTACATTTCACTTTATGGTAACATATCATACTCGTTAGTTGTTGTTGGAGATTATGATACTACTAGTAGGGTGACTATTTTTCATATATTCAATTTGAGTTGATCTGGATTTCCATTTTAAACAGCTGCTGGGATATGTAGCTGAACACTCATGAAGGAAAATCCATATTGGATGGCTTTATAGGTATGTTCTTACGTCTTCTTAATGTCTTGTATCTTCCTAACGATGCTTTCTCATGCCATTGACTCTAGCTCCTTTTTGTGTATAGAAAATAATCCAGACCCAATATTTTATAGTAGATGCCTTCTCATGCCATCTACTAATGTGATGCAAGGTTTGTTGGCATTGTTAACTCAGTAATTAAAATCTACTTATTTTTTGTCTTTAATGAAATTTATGTTACATATAAGTTCTATTTGTTAATGCAGGAGTTAACTAATTCCAATTTTCAAGGCACGTTTTTTACGGCTTAGCACATATACCACGCTTTTGCTTTTGATGGTCTTTGCTACTTAGTTTAGGCATCTAAAATGTTGTAATTTTAGATTCCTATGTTGCATGAAACATAGGAATTAGTTTTCTTGATCAGTTATGGGTGGTAGCTTATTTACCTAAGCACCAAATGTAAAAGTGCACAGAGCTGGACAAACCACTCCAAATAGTTTTCGATAGGTATCAGCAGGCTCCTATGCCCTCTCAAAATGATGCTTCACAGATTTGCAGCCATCGCCTTTTTTATTGGAGTTCTCACAAAGTATAGCTACTGCTATTGTATCTTTTTTATATTAATTTTAAATTTGTAAATCTGTTGAAGCCTTATCTTTTTGCTATTGATTTTGAATTTGTAATTTGTAAATCTGTTTTAGCCTTGTCTTGTCTGTATATAGCTCTATATTCCTGTAACAAGATTTTGTTATCAGCTTCAGCTTTATCCT
>NW_027338777.1:0-1040 GCF_000331145.2 Cicer arietinum | reverse complement strand
TCAGGGGGTTTATAAACTCCATCTTAGTACAATTTTTAGTTTATTATTATTAATTATTTTTAGAGCAATTATATAATTATATAAATTATTATGAAAAAGATGAAAAGAATTAAAGAAATAATATATAAAATATATATGTAAATATAATATATATATATATATATATATATATATATATATTATACGTATATTAAATAAAGATAAGTTATTGAGAAAAAAAAATTAAATTATTGAAAACAAATACTGCGTGAAGAAAGAAGATATTTAGGTCACAGAAAAAAAAAAAAAAAAAGCATTTAGGCTTAAGTGGAAGGATATAAAACAAAAGACATAATAATAGGGAAGGGGTTACAAGCATGGTGACATAAAAATAATATTTGAATTTATAATTTAAAAAATGTTGTATTCCATAATCAAATTTGGGTCAGTGGTCGTCTACATCAATACATCATATTATTATTACTTATTGTTTTGGTCTATCAATACATCATATTAAATTAGTGCCTTATTACTATTTCGGGAATTAAGGATTTAAAAATGAAGATCATGTGTTTTTTATTTTACTCAATTGAAAATCATGTCTTAAAATATGTTATTATATTATTGCCCGGAAAAATGTGTAAAATTATGTTAGAAAAATCACAAAGGAAGTACTACGCCATATTTTCAATTACAATCAATGCGATTTACTTATTTAAAAAACCCAGTTCAAAAAAAAAAATTAAAAATTTCCACCAGGCTATAAAAAGTTTCAGTCAAAACATACATAATCTATAAATTAAAGTGAGGTAAGCAATTTGAAATTTGAAATCAATGGAAAGAGTTTGTCCAAATTTTCATGTTTCTCATTTATTTACGTGTCAGTATATATTCTCTATGCAAAACATTATACTTCACCGTCTAGTGATATATTTGTAAAATAATTACCAAAATGAATTATCTTTTCAATATTTTAATATAATATTAATGTAAAGAAATATATTGATCCTTACAAAAAAGCAGTACAAATAAGTCATTGATAAAATAGGGCTCTTTTTAAT
>NW_027338776.1:0-1038 GCF_000331145.2 Cicer arietinum | reverse complement strand
AAAACAGCAAGCAGATAAACAAGTGCTGCAGTAACAATTAGGTAAAAACAATAAGCTGAAAGGGTTTATATTATCAGGAATCCAGAATTCCAAACTGAGGCCTACCTACCAAGTCTCACCATTGGTTATTTTTGCTTTTTCTTAATTCTTCAGTTTATTAGGCATTTAAGCTCAACGTATTTAGTCCCTATTGGCTTGACCTAAAGCTCCAACGATGTATCAAATGTTGAGTGTTTCTAAGGCTTTATGCCCATAATGAATTTCTAAGGTTTTATGCACAAAATGAAGTTGCCATATTCCTGAGATTCAAGAAGCTCTTGATGGGAAAAAAAAGATTTCTTAGACTAAATCACCGAATCATAAGATACATTTTTCTGCACCATTACTAAACTACCAAACCTTCCAACTGATTTCAAAGCTTTGGCTAATGAACGGTATCCCCCACAACATATGCTATTTGCTTTGGAAACCTCAATTTCAATGTTGGGATATATCAATATATAAATAAATATTATAACATGTAAATAGTAGTATTAACTTACGATCTTGAATCAGAATGCCAAAGAACATATCGACCTCTCAACAGTTCCTCTTCTTATGACGCGACAACAGTATGATAGTTATTTGCAGACTAATTATGTGAACATTAAAAAACCTCTTCCCCTTTAAAGCAAGCCATTTATGATTTACATTCCGACAATAAAGCACAACTACTGTCTCAACCATATATAATCTTCATAAACAAGTAGATACTTACAACAGCTAGTTTAAGTTCAACTTTTTTCATGAGCCTAACATTTTTGGTTTTGGCAGCCTCTTTCATCATCTTCTCATGTTCAACAGTATATAAGTCCCTTCCGCAGGGTGCTTGAGCTTCATAGAACTCAGACTCAGTCAATGACCCTGCTAGTGCAGATGTTCGATCTTCCTCAGATGGAGTTGCATTAACAGATCTGCGCTCCACCTTCTCCCGAACATCCTGCATCTGTTTCTTTAATTCATGTCTTTCAGCTAAAATGGTACCCACACTGGCTGGAA
>NW_027338775.1:0-1038 GCF_000331145.2 Cicer arietinum | reverse complement strand
AAGTTATCATCAGAGGGTGATGAAGAGTTGGTACGAAGTGTGAATAAGCATATTGGAAGACAGTTTTGGGAGTTTGATCCAAATCTTGGAACTCAACAAGAGCGTGCTCAAGTAGAACAAGCTCGCAATGAATTTCACCATAATCGCTTTATTACTAACACCATTTCTGATCTCCTAATGAGATTCCAGGTGCATATTACAAATTTTAACATTAATTTATGATCATATATAAACTGAACTTGTTATCAAATTCTTTCTTGTGTTGCAAGTAAAATACACTTGTTCTACATTTATATGAAAAACATAATAATTGCATTTCAGTTTGAGAGGGAAAAGGGTTTAAAGATGAAAGATAGTGATTATAAGGTGAAAATGAAGAAGGAAGAAGAAGTAACAGAGGAAGTTGTGGAAATGACACTAAAAAGAGCATTGAGAAATGTGTCAATGATGCAGGCTGATGATGGTTTCTGGCCCGGTGACTATGGCGGACCTCTGTTTCTTATGCCTTCTTTGGTAATCATTTCATTTTCTCTTTCATTATTAGGAATCGACAATGCATTATTCTTTTATCAATTACTTAATTACTATATTATATATAGGTGATAGGATTATGGGTGACTGGTGCCCTTAATGCAGTTTTATCGCCCGACCATCAAACCGAAATGCGACGCTATCTCTTTAATCACCAAGTAAACAACTAATTCATTCTCCTTCTTTATATTCACCCTATTTTAATTTCTGCATAAGTGTTTGTTTATATCAACCATTAATTAATATATGATCAGAACAAAGATGGAGGCTGGGGATTGCATATAGCAGGGCCCAGCACAATGTTTGGCACAGCTCTGAGTTATGTGACCTTGAGATTGCTTGGAGAAGAAATGGACGGTGGAAATGGGAGCATGCAGAAAGCAAGAAGGTGGATTCTAGATCGTGGGGGTGCCACTTCTATTCCTTCATGGGGAAAACTCTGGCTCTCCGTAAGTGTGTGTATAATCAAATCATACAATTAAGTTTATATTCAAAATGCAATAACTG
>NW_027338774.1:0-1036 GCF_000331145.2 Cicer arietinum | reverse complement strand
TTTTTTTTTTTTTAAATTTAAACATAGCAAGCAAAAAGGTGTTTTTATATATAAAGAATATGGGATGAAACATTGACAGATTGTGATCGGCACACTTCGACATATTATTTTTGCTACAAATAATTTCAAAACATATATAAAATAATTAATTAAAGAAAATTTATAGTAAATATTTTTATATAAAAAAAAACTAAATAACATTTTAATCTTCATAGTTTATAGTCAAACAAATTGAAAAATGTATTCTTATTTTGGTATCTATTCTTCTAGTCCCTCTAATTATAACTTATAATGCTTGTAAAAAAAGGTACGTTGAATTTCTCTTGATAATAAATCTTGTCTTTTGTTGATAAAGTTTTCTAAACCAAAAATAACACATGACATTAATTATATTTGAGATATATGTCAAAAAAATGGATATACCATGTGCACCAAAATGATAAAGATAAGTCTTTTCCACTTTTTTTATGCTGATCTCATTCTAAAGGTAAAGAATATATTCTCACTTTTAATTAACTTGACTTATTTCTCTCTTCATTGGTTGCTCCATAAGGAGAGGTATTGGAAGGGAGAGGTCCATAGGGACTCCATATAGTTTGACCAATGATTATTAGGTCCATCAATATTAGATGGTTGGACGATAAAGAGAAGAAGAATAAAATTAAAGAGATAATAATTTTTAATCATCTTAATTTTTTTTTGCTTTTTAAGAAATTAAGCTAGAAATTGTTGATGGAGTCCTTTATTATTTTATTTAAGAAAATTCATTTTGTGATTGGAGTTAATTTTACTTTGACAACAGAAAATATTAAAATAAAAATGGTTTTTTATTTAAAATTTTTTAGTTTTATTTTTATAAAAAAATTTAATAATTTTACTATAATACTATTATAGACATTTAAAATATCTCATATTTATAATTCACAAGTCTCCCTATATCTTAGATTGACCCTGATGCAACCCTGATGCTAAGATAATACAGTGATACTAAATAAGAGAAGTTAATTAAAATTTCAATTGTCAGACAATAAATTAT
>NW_027338773.1:0-1036 GCF_000331145.2 Cicer arietinum | reverse complement strand
AACATTTAGGTCATTTTTGTCCTCACAAGGGTTATTCTAGTCGAATTATGGTTTTTACCTAACCTTGTGCTTCAAATATGTTTGTTCTTATCATTGGATTACAATTTAGGTTATTTTCGTCCTTCATAGACTTATTCTAGTCATATTAGGGTTTTTATCCCATCTTGTCCATCCAATACGTGTGTTTGTGTCATTGGATTAACATTTAGGTCATTTTCATCCTCCCTAGCCATATTCTAGTCCAATTAGGGTTTTTAACCAATCTTGTGCATCCAATAAATTCACTTGTGTCTTTGGATTAACATTGAGATCATTTTTTTCCTCCCAAGGCTTATTCTAGTTGAATTAGGGTTTTTAACCAATCTTGTGCAGCCAATAGGTGTGCTTGTGTCATTGGATTAACATTTTGGTCATTTTCGTCAATCCAAAGCTTATTCTTGTCAAATTAGGGTTTTTAACCAATCATGTGTATCCAATAGGTTTGTTTGTGTCATTGGATTAACATTTAGCTCATTTTCGTCCTCCCAAGGCTTATTCTATTCCAATTAGGGTTTTTAACCAATGTTGTGCATCAATAGGTGTATTTGTGTCATTGGATAAACATTTAGGTCATTTTCGTCCTCACAAGGCTTATTCTTGTCCAATTAAAATTTTTAATTAATCTTGTGCATCAAATATGTTTGTTCGTGTCATTGGATTAAAATTTAGGTCATTTTTGTCCTCCCTGTGCTTATTCTAGTCCAATAAGGGTTTTCAACCAATCTTGTGCATCCAATAAATTCATTTGTGTCATTGAATTAATATTTTGTTATTTTTCGTTCCCCCCAGGCTTTTTCTTGTCCAATTAAAGTTTTTAACCAATCATGTGCACCAAATATGTTTGTTTGTGTCATTGGATTTACATTTAGGTCATTTTCGTCCTTTGTAGGCTTATATGTGTTTGTGCATTGAATTAATATTTAGGTCATTTTTATCCTTAATAGGCTTTTTCTTGTCCAATTAGGGTTTTTATCCAATCTTGTGCATCCAATAAGTT
>NW_027338772.1:0-1035 GCF_000331145.2 Cicer arietinum | reverse complement strand
ATATATAGAAGTGCCATACACAAAAGGACTTCTAATTACATATCAGAGTTTGATAAAAAAAAACTAAACTAATTCTCCCCATTTGTCATAGAAAAAAGGGAGGGAATAATGCTAGAAGCAAGCTACTTAGATAAAGATGGGGATGAACCCTCAGCAGAAGAAGATCAAGAAGGATTAGCAGCAGGGCTTGAAGATGGAGGTGGATGAAGAGGAGGAGGACATAAACCCACTTTTGGAGCAAGCTTCTCGACCATCCATTTCCAGAGCAGGGAAGTCTCCTTGTCCTGCTGAGTCTGGCGTGTCATGATGGTTTGGAGGGCAGCTATGATATGAGTGTTAGTTGGCTCATCCTTTGGTCGTGGAGGAGAACGTTGAGTGGTGGTAGTGGGAGTGGTAGAGAGACCATTGCTTGAGGGAGGGATTGTGGTGCAGAAGGAAAAGATTACGGTAAAAGTTGTGGCTACTTGATGGAGTGGAGTAGAGGATGATCTTTGATGAGTAACAGATGGGTCGGAGGTATTTGCGAAAACTTAAAACTGGCCAATTCCAAAGATGGAAGAGCTAAATTTTTGAAGGGATATGAAGGCGGGTGACATGGAGGAAATATGATGAAAGGGTAGTTGTGGGCACATATCATTATGGGGAAGGTGATGGACTTGAGAGAAAGTAGGGAAGTCTATAGAATTTGGGTTATAGTCTTGGAAAGAAGTGGGGAAAGAAGTGGGCACACATTTGAACCTGTTTGAGAAGTTTGTGGAGTTGGGTTGGCTGATTAATTCAACGAGGCAGGTGTAGCTGTTGCAGCCCTTTTCTTGTTGAGGGTTTGCATTTATTTGTTTATGGTGAAAAGACAGATGTGGGGACATTATTATTAGAGGACGTCTTCTTCATATGTGATATATTTTTGGTGGAGAATTTTGAAATCTTGATGATGGGGGTTTCAAATGTGAAAGGGATGTTAAAATGCCTAAAGATTTTTGTCAGAACCATTCCATATGGAACTATATTCTTCTTATAATCTTTAGTGGCAACACA
>NW_027338771.1:0-1035 GCF_000331145.2 Cicer arietinum | reverse complement strand
AAAAAATATATAAAATCAATCTCTTTTAATTATAAGATAATTTGTAAATGGTAATTTTGAAACTTTAACTGTTCAGGAGTTTTAACTTTTATGAATAGATCCGGTAAAACAAAACTAGAGAAGCATAAACTAGAGTGCATTTCTTATGATCAGAGCCGTGGATTAACCATACGACCAAAACATTAGTACATAAATAAATTTTATAATAAATCATAATCTTTAAAAAATTATATAAATATCCTTAATTTTGCACATTCTAAGATTTTATACTTAAATTATATGATTGAAATAAATAATCAAATAATAATTTTTAGATTTAAACAGTGGTCTCCAAAAACATTAAAAGCCTATAATAAATTAACGACATTTAAGAAAACATTTTGTGCTTTAATATTTTGTTCTCTAAATCTATGTGGTCCAAAATGAAAATGGTGTTGATTTGAGGATGCTAGAGTGGGGGTGTTGCTAGTTATTGCAACTAGGCGGGGCGAGGGGGAGTCTGTCCCCACTTCTCCTAAATTCTGGTGAGGGTCGGATTTTCGTACTATGCCCTTGCCCCCATCCTATATATAGAAAAGTTTAATTGAGAAACATATTTTTTATTATTAAATATATTAATAATAAAATTAAATATATTTATTAAATAATAATTAAATTAAATTTTCTATTGACAATATAGATTAAAATTTATAATATTTAAAAATTATTAAATAAAAATAAATGAGAATATATATATATATATAAAATAGAAAAATAGAAAAACATTAACAAGTGAGGTGTGGGTGTGAAGTTGGTATCAACTTCATCATCTTCATTTTTGTCCTGATTTAGAATTTTAAGATACCTCTTATTAAAATGGGTTTTTTTTGTCAAAACCAATAACTCGGACGGGTATCCATGAATCCTGTCATGCCTAGATATTGTTTGTTAAGCATTTAATAAACACTCACTTATGTCACTAGCTACTTTTTTTAGTACAATTAATTAGATGTTTGTTTAAACACTTCTGTATGAATGAATATGTGGACTATATTA